>NW_012026843.1:170642-172317 GCF_000956235.1 Wasmannia auropunctata | reverse complement strand
GGGGGGGGGAGGAGGAGATTATGCTTTTGACAGTGCTCATCGGCAGCTTTAATCTTCTCCGACAATCTCTTGGCCTGTCTCCACCTCATAATCTATGCCTGTCAGTATTGAAATAGCTCTTACGGAAACGGACATGAGATTAAATTCGGTCCCCTTCTTCGCGCTACGCCACAAAACTAATTGCATTCATAAAGGTATTAATATCCTTGGCTGAATTGTACCGGCCGGTGGGGGAAGAGGAAGCTCGGGTTTCCGAACGGATTATTGGGGTAGCTGGATTTCTGATGCAGTTAACTCAGAGACGCTGAGGCGTCTCTCTCTCTTTGGCTTGATTTCCGTGCCTCGGGTTTTCAGGTGCCTCGGGAACGAAGTAAGAGCTACAGGGAAAGGGAAAACGCGCTCGACGTTCGCCGTGTACGCTTTATTGCTCCGCAGTATTAAGATTAAGGAATTCAAATTTCTACGGAAAATCAGAAGGTAGACTCACCAGTATATCAATCCAGGTTTGCACGTATCATTTCTTGAAATTATCCTATAAACGGAACTCGAAATTAATCGCATTAATCAGATAGATCTGCAATCCATTTGTATTTCCTGATGTTATCCGCGGCTTTTGCGCAGCGGCATTTACAACGCGGTTTGACAATCATATCCGGCATTCGTATTGCCAGATGTATATACACGGTAAACACGAAGAGATGAAGAAAGTGTGGAAATGTGGCGGGATAGGCGACGAGTGGTCAACACCCCCGCGTTGCGTGCGCTGGAATTTCGCCGGTGCGTGCGGAAATTACATTGTCGCACGCCAAGTGACCCATTCTATCGATTTTCTCGGCGGTTGGCGTGTGTGTCAGAAACTTTGACCGCAAGTTATACTTGACCCGGCAGCGATGACGAACTCGTGTATAACGAAGCGCATTTTGTGGCGAGCAAGAAAACAGAGTAGAATATTACGAGTTTTTCCTTCAGAATAAAAACATAAAAATAATGAGCTTGCTAGACTAGAAAAAAATAATTTCAATGCTGGATGCGAATGCATTGTCATGTATTATCGTTATTTGGTTAGGGTAAACCCGGTATATACGCGAGGATTTACGCAGAAGTCAGAAAAAAGAAGTGAATCTAATTTTCTCGCAACCACTCTGTTACATATGCTTTTATGTTATATTAGTATTGTGTTGTGATTTTAGTTTTTTACTGTCAATATTTATAAAATTATTGTAAGTTAAATCGATTTATCACTGTAATAAGTAGCGTAATCATAAGTTAAAATCTACATAAAATGATTATTGTAGGAAATGTAAAAGGCTTCGTGGTTTTTTCGTGGTATATAAGTGTAGAGAATTAGTAAAGGATAGAGTATAGTAAAATACAAGTGTTTAGCTCTTGTATTCCTTGTTTAGTTTATTGTCTCGTATATTTTATCTGTTTGGGATATATTTTTTAGCGCGTGGGATTTATGCCATAGCACAGACGCTCTATTATTTATTTATAAATATAAAAGTAAATAGTAATACGTGATAATACGCCCTTTACAATACATTAATCATAACATTAATCATTCATGTATATACTTATGTATGTACTTATTTATAATCTGTAATAATACGTTCTTTATTTATTTATTAATGAGTAAATGCAAATTACGTTGTCAATTCACGTGTTATTCACTATT
>NW_012026843.1:160615-170622 GCF_000956235.1 Wasmannia auropunctata | reverse complement strand
TAAAAAATAAATAATTTGGATTCCTAATATTTTTTTTATAATAGTAAACAGTATAAAGTTCGTACTGGCATAGTTCATTTAACTTAAACTTAATAGATAATATCTGATAAATTAAGTTTTTAATAGGTGCGGCGTATATATCGGGTTTACCTTATATATTATATATACATACGCTAATGAGTGTGTATTACATATTCGTTTTGTTGGTCCAACAAGATAATCCTTTACATTAAATTGAATCTGATGTATCATTAATCATGGGATTACAACGTATTTATACCAAAACATTAGATTTTGCGATAACAGTTTAATAAATTAATAATAAATTATGCAGCAAATAAATATCTAAAAGTATGGAGAGATTAACATAAAAAGGCATATTGAAGAATATTAAATGCAAAAGCTTGAAATATCCCGTATAAAAGAATATTTAGAAAGAGATCAGACTATCAAAGAGATTTGATACTTTATACAGGAGATATACATAAGTTTATCCTTCAGTGTATATAATTCTTCAAAATGAAATACGAAATTATTTATATCTGGATTATACCTTATTCCTATAATGCTATAAATAAATATAACCGAGAGAGAGGAACCTCTCAAAGCATTATCTCATGCTCATATTGTCCCCTAGCTGTTCCATTTAATTATTATTCGTAAAAAATTCTTCCTTGCATTATTGGGATCCTCTTAAAATATCATTTTTACGCATGACTCGTTTTTTCGCGTCAAGTGCTCGCGATTTTCCTACGGATATAGAGAAAACGAATCCCCCAAGTATCGAAAATCAATGCATACATTCAGTGCGTTCTGCGCTACGTACGCTCCCTCTGGACCGCACACGCGGCTCTGCTGCACAAGTGCACACGCACGTGTGCAACGTGACGTGGCAAGAGAATCAGTCGGAAGACATCGTTCCGAGAGGTGGAAGGCGCGACTACAAAGTGCTGGCGCGCGTATAATTTACATAATACGAGCATTACGACGAAGTGATCGGAATTGGGGGTGATAACGCAACGAGACCTCCGCGCGATAAGTGTTTTTTTATCGCCACTCAGGTACGGGAACGCTTCCTGGTAATTGATCCGACGAAAACGAGCCCAGTGTCCCATCGGGACTTCATCGGGATCATCACCATTTCTGTTACGACTTTCATAGCAGCGTCGTTCTGCAATGAAATTTAGTCGGTTGCTCGGAGACACTTCAAGACTAGAGGCGCGTAAAGCGTAACACGAAACTTACTTTAAGATCGTTATAGTGACGATTAGTTTTGAACGATTGCTGTGAGCTTTTAGTACCTAATTAAAGTACAAAACAATATGATTTTTTAAAAAACATGACAGCGTAAGAAAATATATTATTATTAGATTTATTAGGTTATTATTTCTTATTATTTAATGTTAATAAATTTAAAAGTAATATTAATATTTCAATGAAGAAAAATTGATTAGACGGTCGCGCCGTATTTTAAATTTTAAATTTCATAGTATAAACGGATATTCTTTAGAAGAGCTGTTTTATTTTGCAGTCTTTTAAAACACGTTACGAACTCGCGACGAAAATGTGTACTGCGCAGGAATGAATGTTACACGAATTTCCGCTGTGAAAATTCACTTCGTGTGAAGAAAGCTCTTGGAATGCGCGCGCGATATTATACACCGGGCTAGACAAGTCTGAATATGTCTACTACTGAGTATATGTCTTATCCTCCTATTAGTCTCTTGACGTCGCTCTCCCCTTCTGACACATCCAAATTCCCAATAGATAATTATCGCATCCCGTCCCGTCAGTCACTTTGCTGGATGAAACTGACGGGGAATCTGACATCAGCTACGCGTGCTTGTTAGCCGTGACGCTTGTCGGATCTTTGTTGGCGAGTTTCTTGAAATTACGCTTCCGAGGATATTTCCTCTTTCTTAAATATGCCATGTCGCTGGGGCGCTTCGACGTCGTTTACTGATATAATAACTTGACCCGCGCGGGTGTTTGTGCCGCGCGCTTAAGCTCGAGAACTCATACTAGAGAGATAAATATATCTAATTGCATTCGCTACCATTGCTGAATCTGTTAAAATATTAATGCTAAATAGATTAGTTATACAATAATATATCTGTAACTGACTTAAAATGTCTAATGATATTTATTTAAATACTTTATATTAATTGCATTTGATATCTGCTTTTTATCTATCGATTACCTGCACTTGTCTTAAACACTAATGACAAAAGTTCATTTAATATTTAAATATGGCAAAAAGTATTAAATGTATTTACATATGTATATATGCAAGTATTAATAAGATAGAAAGCATTTTAATGATAAAGTTCTTTATAGAATTCTGTGACGTCTTTAGGATATATACGCAAAGATTTAGAATAATCGAGGTCGGATCGTCGACTGCGCGAAATCAAAGGGACGATGCGCCATCCGGTTGTGCTATCCGAAGCCGTTCGCCTATCGAATATCGTTTGATCTTGGGGTAAGTGCCCGCGGCGTCGCGCGGGGCGATATTTGCGCGTATACCTATTCGTGTTGGGTGCGGCGTAAACCCCTACGAAACCGAGGGGGGCTTTGTATATTAGGCTCGCGCCGGTAATTATACCCCTGCCTAGAATCTACGCTGACAATGTGGCGGTGGCGCGCCGTTGAGTGTCTGCACAGGGAGGGAGGAGAGGAGATGAGCCCGGTGTATCGGGCCATCTAATGGAATGCCGCCTAGTCTTTGGTCGCCGGCCGGCTGGAGCATTGACGCGCGCCGCCCTCTCGGAGCTGCTGCCTATATGTACGCCGCGCGGAATATCAAAATCAATTACTGGATTATTCTGCAAACCCATTAACAAACCTTGTCCCGGCGAGCGATGATTAAATCGTCAATGTTCGCGGATGGGCTGAATCCGCATATTGGAGGCAAACCCCGTTGATTTTTGCCAGCAACGCGCGTCTCGCGCGCAACGTATATCGAAAAATTACAAAAATGTATCGGTTTTCTCCGTTTTGCGCGAGCCTTTTTTAATTACTCGCCGCCGCAGTTTTTCGCCCGTTCTTCGAAAGAGCAAAAAGCGGACCTAAACGTAATTGAGGTATCTAATGCGAGGTAACGATACGTATAGATGGAAATTAGCGCGTGTATACCGCGGAACGGACAGTACCGCGTGTGTAAATCTGATTAATCCTCCCTGTCTCAGTCGCCCGCCACAGTTTTTCTTGCGTAATTACGAGATTCCTATCCGGCCACTGGGCGTGACGGCGATGTCAGTTGGAGGCATCGCCTGGCGAATTCGACGGGAAGGTGTACTCCCGTGCACCTCGTATATCTCGATGTCGATCTAATCTCATTTGAGGATTATGAGGATTATACTATAGAGGTTCCCGTGAAAGGGATGATTCGCCACGCACGAGATAAGTGACCAAGCGGTTTTATCGGCATCGCCTTAATCGTCGCGCGGAAGCCAGTCATGTTCTTTGTTATAGGTCCCACGTTCGCGATGCGCGACGATCTCAAGTCCTTCCTTTTTTTTTTTCTGGCGCGTACACGTCCGTTTTTGCCGAAAAAGATGAGAGCCACGACGGCCTGCACGGTTATGTGTACTCGGGATAATTATTCGCTTGAGATTTGAATTGAACTCGTTAACTCGAGTCATCAGAATGGTGTGCAACAATCGATTAAATATATATAATGTAAATATATTATGCCGAGACGAGATATCATCTTTTTAAAAATATATTTTACAAGCGTCGTGTTTTGTCTTCAAAAGAAAAACGGAACGTAATTTTAACTCGCGAATTTTTTAAGAGCTACTAAATAAAACTACATATAAAACAATACGATTATGACATAAATACAACATGTAAGTTCAACGATATCGACAATATTCGATACGTGTCTGCCGTACTCGACTTTCACGGAAATTCGAGGAAAAATTCGAGAGACGTCCGACGGGGAGACCGTCGGCTGTGCGAATCCATATCTACCATTTGCGATTACAGATTGCACACTGGTAGCTCAGTTGCCGGGGAACCGTTATCGGCTTATAAGAGGATGAATGTCGAATCCTGGATGGAGATGGTCGTATCCTACAGGCTGGTGTAGAGATCCGCGCCCGTTTAGTGGTGTGCGCCATTGGGTATTGATTGAACGGGAGGTAAGGCGGGGGGAGTTTGGAAACTGTCGGTAGGGCTGCGGCGAAAGGGTGCGAAGGAAGGGGTGAAAATGACTACTATACCACACTTCGGCCGCGGGGCCCCATATATCCGGGATTATCATTTACTATCGAAGAGCACGGAATATACTTAAACTATCCGGAGTGATATATATCTCCTCGAAGATGATATGCAGCTTTCAACTCGGATAAATTCTGCCTCTGAATTATTCAGAATGTGTTATTACTCAGCAAATCTGTCTGAATGTATAACGAGGCAATATATTACACGACCAATGCATTTAACAATAAAGATTTTTAAGTCTGACAATTCTCTTGTAAAATAAAAATAGAAGAATCGCTTAAAAATTGAAATTGTTTCAATAATAATCAAGTCGATATCAGTGAAAACACTGAATAAACGGGTTAAAGAAAACATGCTAAGCCAGCAGTTCTATAAGAGTTTGATATCATCGTCGAAGCCACAACCCAGACTTGTGTCACCTGTAATTTGCATTGAAACACCTGCTCGCCTGATTACGGCCTCTTACCCGACATATGCTGATTGACCTACACTGTACCGCCTGAAGCAGGGATTATCTTGCCAAGGATTTTTCGATATAATCTCTTTTTCGAAATTGCTCCGCACACGCGAATGCGGACGCGTATATATTTTTCAGATTTTTTTGTTCTTTTTACGATCGCGAGGGGAATATCTAAAGAGGATCTTCGACATGTTTCAAGAGCATAAGCTTTGAATGAATCGCCCGTTTCTCCTACCACGGCGTCCAAACGACAACGAAATCGTCCACACAAATCACTCTCCTCGTTTGCGCGTAAAAATAGAAAGCGAGTAAGCCCACGGCTACGTTTCGCTGTCCAGCCAAAGCCCGGTTGGTATACAGTTCGCGCGCGAAAAGAAGAAATCGTTTAAAGCTCGTGGCCGTGGCGCAACACGCGCGTCAGAACGAAATCCGCTTATTCATATCGCGCTGTTGCGCTTAAACGCGCGACTCGCTCGGAAAAGCACGCGTCGAATGCATTAAAGCTGCGTTGCGCTGCTCCGCGGGTACCGCCATGAAAAACCGCCGCGGCCGCGGTGTCCCACGCGCGTAAAACACACGCGCGATAACGGCGGGAGCTCTAAATTAACGAGCGCAACTCCGTTGCGTTACGACGTAAAATTTCGCGCGCTCATGAAAATATGGTCGCGCGCACGCTTGATCGTATAGTGTCACGTAAAGCTCTCGAAATCGCGGTGCTCTCTGCGTGCGCCGATGACGTATATGTAAATAAAAATTGCACGCGATGTAGTGAATATTTTTTCCCTTTTCTATCTCTCCTCTGTGCTTTTGATTTTCTTTTTTTTGCGGAATTCCATGACTAATTCTTTTCGCGGTCGACCTGTACGCTATAAATTGAAGTATATAATTTAATCGTTGCTAAATGTTCCTTTGTCGGGCGTCTTCTTGTTTAAATTATTTTTGCGGAATTCGCACGGTGCAAGCGCCCCGGTGATTTATCAGAGCTTGATTGCGAGGCGGATTCTGGTCAGTCAATGAAACCAAACTGTCTGGTCGTCCTTAATTCCGGAACTGGCTCGCCGGAAAGGTATATACGCGTCTGCGTTTATATTCATTAAAGCGGTACCCATTTCGAACCGTCTGGAAGACCGCAAAGTTACCCGGAAATGGTTGGGTGCTGCTTAATTCCAGAAAATGGCCTCTCATTCTCGACTTGGTATCTCCAATCCAATACGACTGGACCATAAATACGTGACTGCTAAATTCACGGTAGCTAAGGTAGCAGCGAGCACGCCGCGCTAGGAGCAACCTTATACCCTATACGCATTACGCTCCTGGTCACGTTCGAAATATTTACGTGGAAAAATTCTACGCGGTAGATTTTCCAGAACTCCCCGTGCCATTGTCTCTCATCTCTTCGAAATTTCAAATATTTTGCATAAAAATTTAAGAAAAGCTATTTCGTTCGGAATTTTACCTTCTTTAAAAAATTATTATACGTTTGCAATCTCTATGTGATTTATAAAATATGAGTGTAAAACATTGTCTTTAAAAGGGATTTTACCTTTGTCGGCCGTAGAAGTCGGCCTTTTTTCATGAATTTTTTTAAGAAAATCTATTATATAGTAAAACGCGGGTTTTTGCATAAACTTATATATTATTTGAACAGCAAAAAAATATTTTTTATTTATATAAAAATGTATTTTAATGCCTCCAAGTGGCGATTGAACGTGGCATGTTTTTCGAGCTGACGGAAGTAATTACGAAAAAACGAATTAAGATATTGATTTGATTCTTGTTTCCTCTTGATCCCAATACTTTAACGCATGTTTATTGTAAAATCATGATTTTAGTTTACGCCATGCGTTAAAGTATTAGGATCAAGAGGAAAAAAGAATCAAGTCGATATTTTAATTTGTTTTTTCGTAATTATACTTCCGTCAGCTCGAAAAACATTCAATCGCCACTTGGAGGCATTAAAATACATTTTTATATAAATAAAAAATATTTTTTTTTCTGTTCAAATAATATATAAGTTTATATAAAAACCTGTGTTTTACTGTATACAATAGACCTTAAAAAAATTCATGAAAAAAAGGGCCGATTTTTACGGTCGGCAAAGATGAAACCCGCCCCCCCCCTTAATTTTCTTCATTATTCTACGTGAATTTTAACTGGAAAATTCGTATTTACTGAATGTGAACCATGGCGGAAGCATGCGCTGCGCGCGCGATGTGCGGATGAGAGCTCATCGACGTGTTTCGACATAGAATTTGCGGTTCCTGTAACCGAAATCCACACATGGGGGAACGACCTTAATACGATCCCCGTATTCCCGGTGATTAAGCTGAAACACTGAGCTTACCGTATTTCCGTTTTCCCGTAGAGCCTGTCGTTGGTTTCCATAACGCGCGATGACTGCACACCTGGAGCCAGCATTGACTGCAATTGCTCGAATGCGGCAAGAGTGATTGGGCAGTATACCTATTATGCTAAAGTTATAATTGGTTGTTAGTTATCGTGGCTGTTACGTTTTCGGGGTAGTTAGTTCTTGGTTTTGAGCTTCCGAGTGTGGGCAATGGAATTAATTGGCCGACAACTTAACAGGATGTTACGCAAACAATTTTGCAGACATTAAATAAGTTTCAGAGAAAATTGCGCATAAGTTGTCGATTTTTTTATAAATCATTTTTTATATTGTAATATTTGCGTGTTATTTTAATTTTTAACTTTCTTACTGGCAATATCAGTGCGCGCGCATTCGGAAAAGGATAGAACACACTCCGTGTAATAATAAGATTAATAAAATATCACTTTTCTGAAATTCCGGGAAGTAATATTGGAATTTCATAAAATTGGATCCGATAGAACTCGCATTTCTTGATAATATTATGATAAAACGGCACGTGTTTTCTAAAATAACAGTAAAACGCTCTCCTCCACAAAGTGACCGGCTTTAATTTTTGCAATTTAATGCAGACAACGCGACTGTTTTAAATCAGGAGAATACGTAATCCGCGTGTGCGCTTTTATTGCCGACTGCGCCGAAACTTTTAGTGTAGCGTCTGCAATTAAGCTTTAACGACGCGCTTTGTTAAAAAAAAAGGAGACTGAATGCTTTTTTTTTTAATTTTGACGTTCCCACATTTTATACGCCGGTGGTAAAGGTAAAGTTATGAACACGGTCGCGCATACGATACCACGGCGGCCGCATATATAGTTCAGCGGAGCGTGAAAAACGCGATCAATCCCTCTTTCGTAATCACCGAATATCCTCGATAACACATCTTTCCACTCTCCACGTCGCGTCGAAATAACATCGCGCAAACCCGCGATGGTTATATACGAGACCCGGAGCACTTGGGGGCTTGTAGCGGCCGGGCAAGATACGGGAGAGCGCGCATATCGAATCTATCCCTAGAAACGCCCGCAGGACGGAGAATTGGGGGAAGTTTAAGGGATGACTCACCCGCCGCAGCACACCCTCCCAGCTGACACAAAACTTTGCCGTTCTTTCTTTCTTATAAGAGTTATACACATACATCTTTTTTCTCTCGGCGATAAACGAAACGAACATTTTATACATAGAATCGTTTTTTCGCGAAGTAGGTAGTATAAGTTTGAAGAACGACAAATATTCAAGTGACTCGACACTCTGATGAATCGCGTGAATGCAAAGATTCCTGGGATTCTGAATTACAAGCGTCGATTGAAGATCGTCGATTAAATTCTCGCTCCTTCGAATCGATAAATGATATACGCCGGAGAATTCAATGTCTCTTGGAATAGCACGCGCGTTTAAAAATGGAGCGCATTTCCATATTTAGCCGATGCGGAAGATACTCATCCCACTCGTTTTTTCTTTTTTTTTTCTCTTTCGCTACCGTATCCACGGTCTCTCTCCTACGCTTCACGGCATTCTCGCATCGATCGGCATCGCAGGGCGGAGCAGGAAACAGGCATTCCAACGGCTCCGTTTCACGTTGCAATGCCGCGGAAACACGTGTGCGAAATGATTTCGGGTTAGCCAACATTATTCCACGATCTCGCATTGTGATACCGTTTTGCGATAACCTTTTGTTTTCACTGTCTCGCTTCTATATTAGAAGATGAAAACCTGTTGTCTTATTGCATAGAAAAAAAAAGCATTCTTGCTTGCGCTTTTACAGCGTATGTACGTAACATGCTGATCATTAAAGTCGGCCGCTTTGTGGAAAACACTTTACTTATTATTTTACGAAACACCATGCCGTTTTATCGCAATATAATCAGAAAAACAGCAGAAATGCGGGTTATATCTGATGCAATTTTATAAAAATTCCGTGAGTATATTAAGGGAATACTATTTAATTATTTTCCTGTATTCTCTTTTTTTCGAATATCTGCACAGAAGCATGAAATTATTTTTAACAGCAGGTACTTATGGATTTGACGATTTTTTTCTTTAGCAAAAGAGAATTTTATTCAGAAGTTTTTTAGTTTTCAGTATTATACAGTTTTCTAACTAAACATAAAAAAAAAGGTTGAATTAATGAGAATTCGCTCGAAATTAACTGAACACAATTTCACAACCTGTTTACCATTAACTCTCAAGTATTTAGAGCTTCAAGCGTGTCGCACATGTCGTGCATTGCGTATATCCGAGAATTTTCCCGCATCGCGTCAAGATTCGTTAGCGTTCGTACGCACATCGATGGTGACATTTCCCCGTATTGACGAACGCGCGAGCGTATACTGAATGAGGTCTTTAACCCGCCTGCATCAGCGATCATTGCTTTCCTTGGAATTATTAACTACACGAAGCGTGCTCTCTGGAAAAACAGACTAAACGGAGGAACGGCTCGCGGGGTGTTGACGTGACGAAACCGACGTACTGGTTTCGCTAGAGCCACCAGCTCTCCGTTGAACCTGCCGCTCTAAATATAATCCCGGTCGTAAGAAAACTGGTCGTCGCGCCGAACGAGTCCTCCATCTACTTGCTTATTATACACCCGAGTAATTACGATGTAGTAAAAGATATCGGATACCGCAGGTGCAAAGCTGCGTGAGACCGCGGCGCCAGCATCATATCGAAATACACGCCAAGTTTATAAACAGCGACAATTATGTAGGTACTGTGCGAATGCATAGAATTTCAACCGCCACATCTCTTTAAGCTCTCAGTTAATAAAATATTTTTTCCTTTACCTCTTCAACACTGTTAAATCTGCAGTGTCAAATTTGATCTTATTTGAGTTGCCACTGCTCTTACTTGATATATACACGGAAAGAACGATTTTGTTGAAAGATCTAAAATTTTTGCTAAAAACAGATCTGAAAATAATTTTTTATTGAATTATCA
>NW_012026843.1:127104-160595 GCF_000956235.1 Wasmannia auropunctata | reverse complement strand
TTAATTTGTTGGAATGTTAAAACTGATAAGTATTACTATAAAACGTTTTGATATTCTAGCAATCATTTTGACTTTCGCACAAAATAATTTTGACTATTGAACAAAAATTATTTTCAGATCTGGATTCAGCAAAATTGTTCTTTCCGTGTAGTTATGTTTTTTTAACTAAAATAACGTAGTTATTTTTAAATAAAGTAATGGAATTTAACTCAAATTTGGATTAAATTTGAACTATTTTAAATTATTTAACTCCATCGTTTTAATTAGAAAAAATAATTGCAGTGTACAAAAATAATTATATAATAAGTATATATAGGAAGAGTGGCGATTCAAACAAGATTAAATTTGACACTATAGATTTAACAGTGACGAGCCGATCATTTACATTGGTCTCTCACGGCATTTTGTGAAACGATTTTCTCTGCAATGTTATTCAAAATACATAGCATTTATTGTCGAAAAAAACATCACTGTTTTGATCAGAGACACCCCGTATGTGCATATCGACGGAAATAACAGTTCCCGACATGCCTGCCAATAAGTCATCAGCCTCGCAACGCGCGAAGACAAAATCCGTTTTGTACGCGGCGCGTACGAAAATGCACATTTGCAGCGCTGTCAATCATAAAATTCCGCGTCCCGTTCCCATTACGCGACGCATCGAGCGCGGCGGAAACTTTTTCCTTCGACGCGAGTACGCAGTCAAGATGACATTGCGAAAGTCTGACACCCGCCATGATTCTACCGTGCAGGTATTACGAAGTGCTGAAAGTGTGCAGCTCGTGGTGCGATGATGATTTGCACCGTCGCTACACAGACAATTCGTTTAAATTCGTTCGTGTACGATGTGAATCGCCGCGTGAAACGCACAATTTATATTTCTTGGGCGTTACTCGCGAAAAGCGTGCGATTATGACGCGTCTTTACGAGCCAAAGTTTCCCCTCGACCACGCGCGTAACTTTGTGTGACGAGTTCGCGGCGCCCGCGCCGCGTATAGCTTCGCTCATTATCCCCGGGGCGGTTCGATGGAAAATCGATGCTTCTGCGGGAAACAGATTGAAACTATGTAGACACTGCCATTCGCGGAGTTTCATTGTCTAGCCGCTCAATCTAGCGGCGATCGATGCGAAAAGTAGAACAAGTTCTACGAAGCCACGCGCGCCCCGGTACCGAGAAGAGCCCCGCAGTGCTCCTACTTTGCATTTCCAGAAAATCAATTCCGCACTTCCCCTTAGGAGGTAGCGAAATGTCGCGTTGGTTCTGCGAATAAAACGGTGCCTCGATCGTACCAGATGTTTGAACAGATCGCATTAGAAATGTAAATAAAGGTGCGCTTGTTAGACGTGGTTTAGATATATAGAGAGGCCAACGGCCGATGTTGCGCTGATCAATATTTAGTCAACTGACTCGTTACTACACTTTTTTTGCACTACATTTATTTTTAGAACAAGCGAACGATGTGTGTTTTTCTGTATTCTTGATTTTCTAAATCGTAAAATAATTATACACTTCAAAGAGATTCTTATTTGTTTATAATTTCTGTGACATACATGGGGAAATGTTCTGGGAATATCTGTTGTATACATTCGTATCGTGATTGATTGTTTATTAACAGGCGCCTTTTGTTTATGTTTATATACATATTCAACACAATGTGCCAAATATCGAATGCTCCACGATACGTGACATCGATAACACACGTAGCATACCCCGCGTGTTTCAAAATGTACATACGAATAACGGAATAATGGACGCTGCGCGACACGTTATAAAACCGATAAAACGAATCACTTTCGGCGATGTATAAAAACGGGCAAATGCGATCGACATGTTTCGAAACCGTGCTAAAAAGACAGCCCTGCCGCATTTTCTGCGTATTCAACTATGCAAGGTACAGTTTCGAAATGTGCCGATTGCATTTGCTTATTTGCGTATATTCTTTAAAAAATACATACATATGTACACAGAAAAAATTGCTGTGGATGTTACAACAATATTGTCTATGTTTGGAAAAGAAATGCATGTGAATTTAAGTTATATTGACGTTACATGGCATACATCTGTTATAAGGTATGCTCATCACAACCGTAGTGCTTAGGAATAAATAACACTCGGTTAGAATATCTTCATATATGTGGTTGCCTTAACCGAAGTATTATTGTTATCTCTCTAATATGGTCTGTACAACAAATAGTATGATTGAGAAATATATATGATATAGTTGCACGTCACAACATTGAGGCTGAGTTGAGTTAAGTATATATAAGTCACTTCCAAAATATTTTAGTTCCTATAATTTTAAATTAATGGGCAATCATCACAATTATTATGTTGTGGCAACAGTAATTTTTTTCCCGTGTATATACGTATAATATCTCCTTTCTCAAAGAGCCTTTTCGAAATTCAATACACTTAGCGGAACAAGCGTATTATAGCATCAAGAGATATGCGTTTCAATATGCGATTCAATATCGTTCGCGATCCCAACTCGATCGACTGTACGAAAATCCTCCGAGCACGTGTAAGAAGAAACAATCTCTTCGTGTATCCACTATCCCGGGGAATATCGAGAGAGGCTGCAGCGCTTGATAAATGCATGTATGTGGAAACGTGTAGAAACTTTTGAAATATTCAGGGAAGTCAATGTCGCGCGCGAAAGCACTCGAATTAGCATCTAATGAAAGATACATTGGGTACATTAGTAACGGAGCTAATGGAAACACAAGTAGGAGATTGAAGCTAACGTTTTTAACGCTTCTGATAATCGCGTCGCGAAAACTCGCGAAAATGTTAACGTGATTAAAACTTGCTGGGGCATACCGAATCAGATTACTCAATATTGCATTACAATATGAAACGGACCATGCATAACTTACACTAGAGTGCATAAACGAAATTGAGTTACTCGTAATGTCAACAATAATATCTAGTCAACTCATTTTCGGCGGCATGAACGCTGCATGATTAACACAACGTAATTGCAATATTAATTATAATGAAATTAATTATAATAAAATTAATCTTTACCGGGAGGCATTTAAATCTCACCCGGATACGTCACGTTTGCAGAGTTTGATTTTATATTTAATTAAATACAAGATGCGCGCAGTAATATGAGTCTTTGCAAATGAAATTAAATCTTCGGAGAGAAGAGATAAATTACTGGAAATTTCTTAGAGAATTTCTCTTTGAGAGATAATAAGATATATCTATAATAAGCAAATAGAATTTATATTAAATTGGAAAAAGATTTCTTATTAATTCGTAATAAATTAATTTTAGCACCAAAAGTTTATATTTCTATATTTTTTTATACATATATAACTAATAGCATTCTGCCGTACAAACAAATTGATTTGAAGGCTATACATTATTATAATATGAGGATTTTCCGTCTCGATTTGTAATAACGTAACATTACACTATTGTCTGCAAATATGTGCACATATCTAGGAAGATATCGTTTCTGCGCTGAAACTTCGAATATCAAAAGTTTCAGCGAGTTATACGACATGGAAGTTGGATCTTTTCTACCACTGTTGAATATTGCCATCTGGCCTGCAATAGACGCGCGAGTGCATGCGCTGCGTATTTCTTTTGTCCTAACTGCAGCGATTAATTTTAGCCGGTACGTTCCATGTAAACGCTCAATCTAAGAAACCTTTTCTTTCGATTCTCGATATAATCTTGCATAATTTTTACAAGTAAAAGAAATATAAAAGGAAGTGAAGGACTGCTTGCTGCAACAGTGAGCTAAATCACATTTTGTAAAAATGTAAAGAATGAACAAAGTTAAAGTGATGGGAAGAATACATCCATTTCTATCAATATCACGTGTTCGGCTTATGGGTTAGCCCCGTTGTTGCAGCGAGTCCTTCAATTAAAAATCGTGCGTTATGAATGAATTAGGAAACGGAGAAAGGACTGCGTGTTGACACTTAATGAAACGCGCACGCATCGTAACGAGCCAGACGTAGACAAAGGATGGTTGTGCTATTTTCATTCATATTTCGTCTGTCAAATGGAAACTGGCGCACGTCGGCTCGTCGATATTGCCACCCTACATCGCTTCAAGTACATTTTTCCCCCTCCTCTCCCCCCCAGCCCGGATGTGTCTCGCTTTCTGGAGAGTCGGTCTCGCTGTACGCGCAGTTTACTTGACAATTCCATTACCGGGAGCTCTCCCGTTGGGCAGAAAGCGGAGGACGCGCGCGCGTGCTGCCGTTCGATTAATCGAAAATAGATCGGCGCGCTGAATGCTCCGGCGCGCGGCGATCGAAAGCTATCGGCCGACACACGGCTTCCAATTCGCGTTTTCCCGAACGAGAGCTCGACGAGCTCGCGGTCGAGTTTTCCTGTGGTAACTCGTTTCCAGCGCGACGAGTGCGGATCGCTTCGATGAAGCCACCGAGAGCCGACGTGCGTTTCGATTGCACTTGGACAGTTTCTCTCCTTTTCTCTCTCTCTACATGACTGCTTGATCATGCCGAGCTCATATTTAATGAGCCATCCATTTATACGCGCAGACCTATATGTGATATAGGTACGGTCAACTTGATGCTATAAATGCTTTCGAAGCATTCTTTGATTGGTCATTTAGTATAATTCTTTCCTCTGATTGGTCAGTCAAGTGCTTCCAAGCATTTGTGGGGAAACCGCACTCTATACATCTACAGGTTGCAGCTAATTAGCTTCCACATCATTTCGTGATCAGTAATCGATACTCTCCGATAGCCCTGCATACATTCACACTGTTAAATCTATAGTGTCAAATTTAACCTTAGTTAAGTCGTCACTGCTCCTGCTTAAATAAATAGGTATTTTTAATTAAAACAATGGGGTTAAATAATTGAAAACAGTTCAAATTTAACCCAAATTTGGGTTAACTTTCATTGTTTTATTTAAAAATCACGATTTATTAGTAGGAGCAGTAGCGACTTGAGTAAGGTTAAATTTGACACTATATAGATTTAACAGTGTAGTAAGCGGATACGAGATGCATGTATGTTTATGTATGCATTTACAGAATTCTTTAAATCCTTTACGTTTCATATTTCCACGACAATTTTATATTTTTTATATCGGAAAAATTGATCATCCAAGGAAAATCGGCGAAGGCGCACGATTTCTGTCTCGGTACGCCTTAGTCGCTTGTTCCTTTGTTGTCTTTCGCAATTGACGAGGAACGCAGTTGGCGCGGCACATAAAGTAAAGTAGCGAAAAAGAGCCCCGGCGCGCTTGCAACCGTGAAGGAACGTCGCTTTTACACCTACAGTTCGGCGTCAGAAAGGAAAAAGAGCGAGCGAGCGCGCGCGAAACGCTGGTCGCTCGCGCGTGTACGTGTGAACGCGAGAAGCGGATGACGGAGACACGAGCTTCTTTTTTCTACGGAAAGCTCCAGACTCCCGCAAACGTGACCGAGATGAAAAATCGTCGCCCGCCGCCTTCTCTTGTCGTCCTCGCGAATTACCTACGTCGGCGGGAAAAGCGGTTTATGTAACGTCTCTCCGACGTTTCTTCGGGTATACGTGGCACACTTACCAATACAATACGTTGTCGCCGGTGATTTTACCTAGTGAATATCAAAACAACCGCTTGGGGAAACACGGAAACTTATCTCGGTACATTTTTGCGATAAGAGAAAAGGAATTACCTATGCGGAATTTTATTCGAAGCGAAAGAAATATGTTAGTATGATTTCCACAAGTTCAATTCAGCGCCAAACGTTGGATACGCAAATATGTTTTTTGTTTTAATTTTATTAGATCGTCTGAAAAGTTTCGGCGGTTTTCTCACATCTACGCGGATACCAGTTTGAATTTTGCGTTAATATTGAATGAGGAAAATCAAACTTCAGATTGATAAGAAAGAGCAGTTTTTTTTGTTTAAACAATGCATCCATCTATAATAGCATACGTTCAGTATTCGATTCTATAGTGAAGATGAAGAATCAGAAACAATATTTTTGCAATATATATATATTATACTTTTTTTCAGAAAGGGCAAGAATGCATGCGAGATAGCGCATAAAATTTGTAAGATCTACGAACTAGATAAACTGTGTCTGATGATACAGTTCGGAGGTGATTTGTGAAATTTCAACAAGATACGTGATTTCACTTTTAGAGATGATCTGGGCACTGTGGATGATGATCTACTGGAGCCAAGCATTAGCCGAAAATCCTCGTTACACAGTACAAGAACCGGTAGAGAAATTGCAAATTGTAAAAAGTACCGTACATATGACCACTTGAATCTGTCCCCGTGAATGAGAACCGCAGAACTTTCCGGATGACCTAATAAATAACTGCAGGAGTTTATAACAATGTGGGTGTAGTTCCGATAAAGTCAAGTGTCTCGATGTAACAGACACGAGAGGAGAAAGACATTTATGAAGCAGACTGCGACAACTTGAACTCAGTAGAATTTGTATTTGTGCGAAACATTTACGTGTCAGGCACAGATCAGCCGATCAAACTCGTGAACTTCATATTTGGGATTCGGTGCGCGGTGTCCTTTGACGGTAATCTCACGCGTCGCCGGCGCCGTCGCGGTTTCACGAATTTCACAAATTACGCGCCGGTATAATTCGGCGCGAATTTACGGTCGCCGCGCGTATCGGGCTATTCTGGGGTGTACGCGAGCGGCCGTCCAAACACGAGGCGAAAATGGAGGCACGAACGTACGGGAATTAACGATGTACGGCGTGTGTGCCCTCAGCGAAACGCAAATAGCAATGCGAAACGCAACGGCGGCCTGACGAGATTCGCTCGACCTGCGAACGTGTCAAACCCGTTCGAGCGAGCCACGTGTACTGTCCGTCGACACACGTGCGGCCGGTGTACAATCAGCCAGATTGCAGCTGGGGATGCGCGGAATTTAATAGGATATTGATATTTTTATTTGCACGGCGTCGAATGCGCTGCAAAAGGGCTCGATACATGAAAAATGCCCGATATTATCATCGATACCTGATACTGGTTTACAGGCGTTGCCTGTGACAATCGGACGGACCGCATTTCTGCAAATTGTACTCGATACGAATAATTGATATCTATCGTAAAAGCGTATGACGAGAGCATTTTCCATGAACTATATTCGTGTAACATTGTGAATCAGGATTTAATGCAAAACTTTATTCTACTTTAAAATACTTCAAACAAATCAAGAGTTACGTTTATCTTCAATATTTCAAAAAGTTTATTAAATTCAAGTTCAATTAGAAATCCTGGCTGGGAGCTGAGGTGTTATTTTTCGCAATGAGTTTCTTTACAGGTTTGATGGGGGGGGGGGAGGGGAATTTTATGGATGCATATTAGCATCGAAAGATATTATATTGTTTGTCAATTTAATTGTAAATTACAAGTTTCCGACTTCGCGCAGTGAGCTGTGTTTCAAGTCCGACAAACCGTGCGGCGCGCAGTTCGCGTGTGGTTGGATATTGTAACAATATGAATTTAACACACCCAACACCTGTGTTGGCTCTTATAGGCAATTAATTCACTATATTTGATTTATTAAATTGCAAGATATACATTAAGATTTCGATTAAATATCAAGAAATACACTGAAAACGTAATAAGATTTTAGATACAACATAATATTATAAGAGAAAGATATACAGGAAAAGAGATTATAAGAGAACGATAAGAAGTTTTTCCTTCACTTAAACATTTCTTTATATCGTGATAAACATAACTGTACGTTTTATACGAATTGCTACGATCCATCAATGTAATTATATAGTCGGAATCGTTTTCGCGCTTGACGGAAAGTTCACGTCATCCTATAAATATGCAGCGAGTAATACAGTGAAACGATAATTAATGGATAATCTTCGATGTTTCCTTCGGGATATCATCCATCATGATGTTCCCGCGAGAGTAATCTTACTGGTTGTAACATCAACATCGCATGGAAAACGTACGCGTTGCGTCGTGAGATTTGACAGGAATAGACGCGAAAAAATCAGAGAAAATTCTTCTCTGATTTTTCTGTACTCGGTCGAGGTAGGCATATTTCAAGGTATATTTGTGTTCGACATTAATTAGATTCGCATAAATAAAATTCCCGCGTCGGAAATCTCAGCTATTCAGCACGCGCGTGAATCAGCTCGCTCATGCGAACGCCTCCCGCGAAGAAACACAAATGTCCTCTCTGGATCCGGATAGTCAAGATTAATGATTTCTCTCTCGCGAAAATGTCCATTTTCGCGAATTATCCGAATGATAAGGGAAAACGCGTCGTCTTGGCGCCGCGCCTCACAGAGAGATACGATACAAAGGCCGTATCTCCTCCGTTCATAGAAATATAATGCCACAATTAGATGCGCGTTAACGTACGCTTCGAGGGGCTGCACTCTAGCCGAACGGGAGCGCTGGGTCGTCGCCTACTTTGACATTACAGAATGAGAAACTTTGGAAATGCGCCCGCGTGGATAATTCGACGACACGACTCTGCATGCCTTATTCCCTGCAGCACACTCTCATTCCTATCTCTTTCTCTTCCGTTTTTCTTCTAACAATGCAGCTCAGGCCACAGCTTCTAAATTTGATTCTCATAATTGGAAAATTTGGCTAATTATACCAGAGAAGTGGATAAATTGTGTAATCATACAAAATGCAATTAAATCAGTAGCAAGAAAGTTAAAAAAAAAAGAGAATTATAAAATTTGATATAAAATATAAATTTATAGTAGAGAAATATATCTTTTATCTCGGCCAAGGCTAAATATTGGAACTTAGTAATTATTTGTTTTATTTTTAAATTTAAACTACAATAAACAAATTGATGATCAATTTAATTTGTGATGGTATTTCAGGTTTAGATTAGTTTTAAGTTATGATTGCGTTTTAAAGTTCGCTAATAATCGGTCTGTAATTTATTATAACTGAAATTTAAAAATTAAAACTATTATTAGGCACCAATATTTTAGTCTCGATTGACAGTGGCACTTTTTTTGTATACTTATGTTCTTATATAGCGGTCGTATTTAAAATTATATTTTTTTAAATTGAAACCATCAAAAAAACGAAATATAATACTTTTATCTTAACTTCTGCTAAAATATATTCAGTTATGTTAGAATAAATGTTCGGTATATTTTGTATCAATCAATATGCAATTATCACGCAATATCCGCACGTACTAGATCCACGAATCACGAGACTAGATGCGCCGCTAATTGATTAACGCTGACAGTGTAGCCGGCCAGCCGCTAATAATCGCGATGCCGCATGAACTTCAACCTCGATAAGAAGCGACTTCCTCGATCGATGTGCCCGCCGCGGCGGTTAATTAATGTTCTCGGGTATTTGCGTCGTGAGACAGGACCAGATCGATAAATTTAGGAAGGCGCGGAGGGCGGAGGGCGCTAGTTTGCGTGTAACATAAGATAATTGTCGGTAAACTATAGGAAGAGCTATTTGGAAGTTATCAAGCGTTCCTCGGTTAAAACAAAATTGCCGTTCAAATTAAACTAATAGTGAAATTTTATTAAATTTATTAAATTATATAAAATTAAAATACGCGAATTAAATTGTTCGTGTAATTTATAATACTGAGACAATACCCAGAATACCCAGAAGATTTCTCACAATTCACTATAATTTCGTGTAATAAAATTGCGTAATTTTAAAAAATAGTGCTCATATTCAAATATTAATAATAATTTAAGTGACCGTAAACGAGCAAATTTTGTGGGTATACTAATAAATATATTTTATTTATATCAAGATGTATAACAGATATATATCTATAAATGCGGTACCAGTTTCGACTTGACTGCAGTCTTCTTCAGCCGCTAAACATTTAATACTTAATACGTGATTACATAAAGAACTCAAAATAATAAAACGCGAATATACATAGTTCATGTCCGTCAGTAATTAATAATTGATATAAAACAATGAATAAAATGAAACTCAATATAATATAATAAAAACTACTTATGTTACCAAAATAATACCTAATAAAGTATAAATTGAAACGACGAATATAATACAATACTGTATCTTGATATAAATAAAATATATTTATTAGTATACCCACGAAATTTGCTCGTTTACGGCCTCTTAAATTATTATTAACATTTGTAATTACGAGCAATATTTAGATTAGTGCTCATATAATTTTTATACATACATAAATCTTTTTTAGCCCTAATTTTAATATAACATACAAGTAGTATCTTTAAAATTAAGTCAAAAATAAATTTCACGTATATATCTTACACATTGATATATTCCTTCAATAAAACTTCAAACTAATATTACTACATTAATTAATGGAATTCGGTTCTGAGTAAAAAAAAAGAGATTAGGTATCCGAATAAGACTTGAAAAACTTATTTCCCAAGTAATTTTCTCCTTACACTTCCTGTTCCATCATATAAACGTATAGAGATGAATTGGCCAGGAGACTTTCATTTCGTATTTAACTTATTATAAGATCAATAACTCCACTACGCACGGGCGGCGGAGTTGTCTCGCACAATTTTCCCGCCATCATTTCGCAGATGTTGCGCGTGTGTATCGGCCTTGTTCGTGAGTTTGCAAGTTCTGAGGCCGCGGAACAAGGTACTTTAAACTGATTGCGAGTGATGTGCTGGTATATCATGCCTAACACACGACGTGGCAATCAACTTGCCGTAGGTTTTGATATAACTGTAGCACGGCGTTCCTCATGCATTTATGAATACACTTACAGTCGACCTAGCGGAGAGTGTTACTTGGCAGTAACACGTAAGGCGCGAGCGCGATATTCTGTTAGAATTAAGAAAAGATACATATGTATATCGGCCTGGGCGATAAACCAAAATGCTTGTCATAGTTAATTTTTGATTATAACGTAACTTCGCGTCGGAAAGCCATTCACGAAATTGTTCCCCTTGGAGAGAGCCGAATATTTTCCGGGCTACATCCAGGGAATGGAAAGTTACTTTGGCTAGTTACTTTTTAAAAGTAACTAGCTAGTAACGAGTAACTATTGTTACTCGATACCATTACTTTTTACCGATTTTTAAAAATAACTCGTTATTGTTACCGTTATTTAAAAAGTAATAAAAAATTGCATTTTAAATTATTTAGATCTTATTTCAACATTAAAAAAGTAACGGAAAAGTAACGATTCGTTACTTTTCCGTTACTTTTTTAATGTTGAAATAAGATCTAAATAATTTAAAATGCAATTTTTTGTTTTAATATTAATAAAAACAATACAACAATGACACCAGACCGATATATACAAATACAACTAGAAAAAAGAAAGCCTTTTCGATATGAGCTAGAGCTTCGAGCTTTGTACTTAATATAATATTTCTAAGTTAATTTATATACATACATATTTAATTCTATACGAATTACGAGCCAATAAAATTTTTAATCTTGAAACGCAATTTAGGTAATAATTTTTACAATAAATTTTTCAAAGTATTCTAAGATGCTCATAATGAAAATATTTTATTAAATTACTTGCTAATTTAATTTGTGATATTGATTGACTTATGGCATTTTTAAGATGTCATGAACCAATCACAGAGCCATATTAATATTTTAAGACACTATTTAAAACAGTCTTAAAATAAGAGTAAACTATGTGAATACTAGCTAAAGACCAAAGATTGAATATACAATATATACGAACATTTTTTTCACAAATACAAAAATACAAAAGTAACGTTAAAAGTAACCGTTTAATTTGTCACCGTTATTAAAAAAATGTAACTACGTTACCGTTACAGTTACCAAAAAAATAGAATAACATCGTTATCAATCCGTTACCAAAAAAAGTAACTGTAACGGTAACGGCGTTACAGTAACATGTAACGAGTTACTTCCAATCCCTGGCTACATCCTTCAAGTTGGCGAAATAGCCGAGCGTGCACATGTTCCCCCTTCCAATCTAATAAAAACTTCATTTTCCGTTTCAGGTCCGCCCGGTGTCCGAATCCTCGTACGAAGACAGTTTACCACCCGGTAAGTCCATTAGCCAAACAATTAGACAATTTCCTTTCCGTCTCTGCGTTCTGCATGTCGCGCGCGCGTCGAGAAGTAGGTATACATTTAGGTATACGGCCTCCGTCGCGTTCCAGCGGTATCTGCACGATAACGCGTACCGCACGCGTCGTTATATACCGAAGGCAATGAAAATTGCAAGGGATAGATGCGTTGCGCAACTGTAATCCGAGCCGCGTACATACAAACACACGAGCGGCCTCGGGCTTCGTGTGTGCGCGAGCCACCGTACACACGAGCCCGAGCTAACGTGTGCGGCACGCAGGGGAGGCAACCCGGAAAATACAGAGACGGACCGAAACCGAGTTAACTCATAGCCTAGCGGCAGCTATTTACCGACGCAATCGTTCGTAACCCGAGCATTCGTCGTTCGCTATGTAGGAAAATACGAGGAAGTTCTCGAATCAGATCCGGCGCCGAACAGTCGAGTTGCAGAGACACGCTCGAATTGCATACCTTTCTCGCACTCCCTCTCCTCCCCCTCCCCTCCGATCCCCGTTGTTGGAATCGATATCACGATCGCGCGGCTGAATTGCCTCCCTTATCCAGGGAAATTCCTCGGCAAACTTTTAATCTACTCCGCGAATGAGTCCGATCCTCCGTGCTTCAATCGCTTCGCTTTCAACGCTCCCTTTTTCTCTATCGCTTTTCCCTCCCTCTTAATATACTAGGTAATGCACGCCGCTATTCTCGATACTGCACCATCATCCGCGACTGCTTTTTATTCTGCGCGAAAACTCAATTAATCTCAAGACGTTCCGTTCCTTTTTCCGCGCGGTGAAAAAACATCCTCTTCCTTTATCGATTATCTATTTCTAAACGTCCCTTTTTCGCCCCATCATCTGCGCAACGTGTTTTCCAACTTGAAGAATTCGTTATTTGCTGTTTGATGAAAATTTTATAGGCGGCCATTGTTCGCCGTAATTTCTCAACTCTGTAAATATTAAAAGTGGTATCCCGAAAATTAAATTCTGTAAACTCTTGACAAGTAAATAACTATAAATAGAATAATTTCTATTGTTACGTATTCATAGTTAAAATCTCCATGAAATTTTTTGGCCACACGGAAAGAATGATTTTGTTGAAAGGTCTAAAAATTTTGCCGAATATAGATCTGAAAATTAATTCTGGTTTAATCATCAAAAAATTTTGTTGGAATGTAAAAAATAATAAGCATTGCTATAAAACGTTTTGATATTCTAGCAATTATTTTGAGTTTCCATCAAAATTATTTTGATTATTGAACCAAAATAATTATTTTCAGATCTGGATCCAGCAAAATTGTTCTTTCCGTGCAAAATTGACTTTGAATATACATGTTACATGTACTCGCATCGCTTCCTTTCCTAAGTTAACATTTATACGCTGCCACAAAATATTCCATACGTTTTCCATGTAGTTTTTAAGCCGTATTTCAATCTCGCTGCACATAGATTCAAACCATAAATCCCGATAAAACGTTCAGTTTTCCCGATAGAAAAAAGTTATTACGGCGTTTCCAGCAATCGAGCAAGTTAACGTGCCGTTGTTGAAGCTATCCGTTGTTGTTGAAGTTATCCGGGTGATTTCCTTCGTCGAATCACGCACATAACCTGCCGACACAGACGAAATGGGCTTCGAGGTTCTAATTTCGGCCAAATCCGTTTTACTCTCCCTATACTCGTCCATTTCTTTTCCCCCGGATGGCAGTTGTATACGTCGATTCTTTCCCCGGCCGGGGTTAGATAATTGCTTCCCCTATCCAAACGTTGTTGCCCCTACGAAGATGAATAGTTCTCCGTTTCCGCAGAAGCTCATTAATGTTTGCTTTATCAGAAATTTAAATTAAGTACAAATTGTTCAAGAACTTTTTAAGTAACACAGCATCGCAAATATTGGTTTCTTTTTGAGCAACCATTTTGCAAATTTATTTCCATAAACACAATAAGATTTTTAAGATATATAGTCTTTCCAAATTAATTTAACGCCGCGCTGTTCGTACGCATCTGGAAACATATATTTTCTAGCATTATCACACCGTGTTCGTCCTTGACGGCGATTTTTCATCGTTTTAAACTCTGCGAGAAATATAGCAAGAAGAGGCGACGAAACTTTGTCTATTAAGCTTACGATCCGATGTAAGTACATGAGCACGTAAGCAGGAAACCTCTTAGCGCTTCCAACTACCTCGAAAGACGCAATTACATATTTCTTAATGCGTACGGCGTACGTGCTTAGGTTACATGCTATTTCCCACCTTTTAAGATAACGACAAAGCTACAATAAGTAGATCGAGCTCGTAAAAAATATCCACGCAAGAATAATTAATAGATTACTTTATTGTTATTAGTGATACATATTGCAGGATCTCTCTCTCTCTCTCTCTCTACGTTCTCAAATATTCATATATTAAAAATAATCAATATTATTTTGACAGTGACAGTGCTGTTCTAAATATGTGTGTATGCATTTTATATTTTTCAGGAAATGAAATTCCAGTAACAGACTGTAAATGTTTGCGATTAATATTAATTTAATATTATCACAATTCTCCGATTAAATCGTGAGTACACATTCATTCACGCCCGGAGAACAATGCAGTCCTTGCGTTACAACCGAAATAATTCACGATTCTCCGGTGCGTTAAACAGAGAAACGTCGGTTCTTTTTCTTCGGCAAACATTATTTTCCTTCGAGTTAAGAATCTGTAAAAATGGCGGAAGGGTCGCATGCCGTACCACATTATCCAGAACTCCCGCTACTCCCTTGGGAATGTAAGACAAGCGGACCTAGCTAATGCTCACAGAGTAGCAATATGGCAGCGGCAGAGTCGCGAAACATTTGCTCCCTTAATCTAACGTAAGACGGTGCCTGAGGCGGATTATTGAATTGTGAAGACTGCTCTCTTCAATAATAATACGCCTTATTCGCAAGCTAATACTTCTTTTGATCAAAAAAGAGAAGAAAAAAGGAAGCATTTCCGATACGCTTATTGTTTCGTTAAATCGCTTGGATATTAAATTACATTGCGTAACAGGTTATTGCTGTTAGGAATACATTTTGCTAAGGCAATAATTCGAATTGAGATACTTTGTGAGTTATTGCAAAAAAAAATATATATATATATATGGTAACATTAACAATAATTATACTGATTGTGAGTAGAGTTCTAAATAATGATTTCTCCGTTTTTTTCTGCACTTTTAATCATAAATCAAGCGTATCTACAGATTGTTGCAGGATTTATCATCTCGATAGGATATCAACTGCTCCTTTCCCACGGGCGTCCCCTTCGTTAATGCGTTATGCAATCTGTTTTTATCAGATATTTATTCAAGACATTTCTAAATGGGAAGATGTAGATATACGCCGACGTTGATATTACTTCCAATCTAAACATAATTCTCCCCTTGAGATTTACTCTCCGCCGGTAATTTGCAGGCCTGTTATTGCAATCCATTATTGCAGATCCGTTTGCATCGCAACCCAGGCGTATTGAGAATCTTTAGCATTTTCTGGGCAAACGCGGAAGAAAGAGAGAGAATAGAGGACCCGCTTTCCGTTCTTATAGCGCCCGAACGTGAATCATTTCCGTTAGTCATGTGACATCCAATATTATCGGATGTCCCGCGATGCGAGAAATATCGCTGGCGCAGATGCGCCATTACGTGGGCGAGAAATAAGATGCGCGTTAGATCGGTTGATCTGCGGACCCTCCGCCGGACCGATCGGATCGGTACAGTTTCTGCGGAAACGGGACGGCTATAGGTCTAAGCGAGAGCGTCTTATCCACCCCATAGGAAAGGCCCCATCTTTCCGGTCGGCGATCCGCGAAGTAGAGAACCCCTCTCTCGATTCACTCCACCTCCACTCGCCCTCATCTTTTCTCTCACCATCGAAGAAATCGATTTCCTTCCGCCTAGGGGAACGACACGGTTCTCGCGAAATAGCTAGTCGCATTTATTCTAACGACTCCCAGCAGAGTCGGCGAATGCTATCGAACGATACGACATAGTCTCTAGATTTTAGAGAGCTGACGTCACAAATACCGCGTTAAATCGTAAAAACTATATAGCATAAATTGTATCATATGTAGTAAAACATACGATGAAGATTTCGATCAACAATTTTAGTACATGCGTAATATTTATATTTTTAATCACTCTTGTTGCCTGTAAAAATTTATATCAAACATCTTCTATTTATATATTTATATATTTTTGAAGTATATATTTAAATTTATCTTATTAAAATATTTATACAAAAGTATATTTAAATGGGATATGAAAACAATTAGATAGAGTTTAATATAATCTTTTATAATGGTAATGTATGAGCATTATTATTAATGATAGATAAATTTCTTTTTTATTTCTAAACATATATATTTATGTTTAAAATTTAAATGGGATATGAAAACAATTACATAGAATTTAATATAATCTTTTATAATGGTAATGTATGAGCATTATTATTAATGATAGATAAATTTCTTTTTTATTTCTAAACATATATATTTATGTTTAAAATATATTTAATTGATGTTATAACAACAGTTCTCGCAAATTATATTAACGATTTTCATTTGACTTATGTAACAACAACTTGCTTGCTACAAATTGAAAAGACAAACGATAGCAACCCGTTCACGTACGAGGAGCTGAAAGCATCATTTGTGCGCGTTGAAATCGATTTTCTTAAGATTAGGGGAATGACTTGCCTCTTGCGAGATACCTAAGTACATTTATTTTTATGATGCCGAAGGAGAGTGAGTAAACGATGAAATAAACATATAATAATGATTCGATATTGGGGGAGATCTCCGACGGCGAGGGCTCTTAAGCTATCTAGTTGGAGGATTTGAAGGAGCAAAGAGAGAGAAGATATACAATCATTATAATGTACAACATACTTTGAACATCAAACTGGCGCAATCGAAAGTTGTTTTTATTGCTAATGAGATCTCTGATTTTATAGATATCAAAAGAATATATTATTAGATTTGTCGAAAATTTAATATTTAAATTAACTAAATACTGGATATTTTATGCAAATTGTATCACTAATATTGTATATTATATTGATTTATCGTGTGTATGTTGTGTTGTATCTTTTGTTCACACGAATCACGTTCTTTTGTCTAATTTATTTTATTTTATCGACGTATTGATAATTTCTTAATATCTATTTTTAAAAAATTTAAAATTTCAATTAATTAAACGCATGATATTTTATTTACATTATATATATCACGATACTGATTTATGGTAATATATAATGTTATAATTATATCTTCTACGAGGTAAGGTCAAAAAGTCCCCAGAATTGGTCAATTTATTGAAATAATATACAGTATTCTTCGTTATTGTCCTTCAAAGTACTGTCCTCCTGCATTTACACACTTGTTCCACCGTTTATACAACTGTTCAAAAGACTCCTGGAAGTAATTTTTGGAAAGTTCCTTCAGCTGCTTCGTCGTATATTCCATCATCTCTTCTGAATTAGCAAAACGGTGTCCCTTCAATTTCATTTTCAGCCGTGGAAACAGGTAAAAATCCGCTGGTGCTATATTTTTACAGGAATTTTTTCTTTCCAAAAATTTCCAAAAATGGCTTCCAGGAGTGTTTTGAACAGTTGTATGAACGGTGGAACAAGTGCGTAAATGCAGGAGGACAGTACTTTAAAGGACAATAACGTAAGAATACTGCATATTATTTCAATAAATTGTTATTGACCAATTCCGGGAACTTTTTGACCCTACCTCGTATTCACGAATCACGCTCTTTTATTTGAGTTGTATTCATGAATTTTGTAAATTATTTATTTAAAAAACTTTATATCATTTGTACTTTTATTTTCAAAGATTTCTCAACGAATTACTTGCTGTCGCGTCATCACCCGAGACATCCCTTTCTGTAGAAAGGATTTCTATCTTGTGCATGTCACTTGTCGAGAGGATCCGCAATTCAGTCTTCCAGATCGATTTTCTTGAGATTAGGGTCTACTAAGCCGGGCGCCTCATTGCATTAACTTCCTTTTTTTTTTTACGAGCTACGAGGGGTGCAGCATCGATTCTAATAACATATTCCACCGCGTGACGTTTTTTTACTCATCAAAATGCATGCGTTCAAGAAATATCATTCGCGCTAAAAGCTGTTCTCGACGGCCTTGTTATTACAGGGGGAAATTCTCATCCGTAAATCTTTGGCTTCTCTTGTTCGCGGGACGAACAATTTATGCGTTTCACGGATGATTCTTAAATAATAGCATATATACATATAATAAATCGGGATCCTTTGTAATATTTTCTTTGTCATATAGTGCTTGAAGTCACGGTATAATCAATAATGAGAGATATATTTTTTTTATTTGCAGCGAATTGTTTCTGCTTATTTTTTGGCGCAAAAGCTATCTTTTCTTTCTTTTTTACTTTAGCAAAATACGTTTATTAAGTACGACGAGAGAAAGAAGGAAACACGCAATCGTGCAATTTCGTGCAATTTATCGCGCTCGCAGGGGCGATATTACTATCAAAATTACCGCAATAATTAAATATTGAGCAACGCTTGGTTGGTCCATTATGCTGCCTGAGAATACACGACGGGACACGGAGAGTATCGGGCTGCATTTCTGCGAGGGTGTCGTAATGGTCGATGACTTTATTGCGTTCCATTTGGTCCTCGGAAGATCCGGGCCGTTAGGATAGGATACGGGCAACGGACACTTGCTCTATCAAGCAAGGGAATGTATTCCCGAAGACGATACTACGCTCGATTTGTTATACGGCGGCCATAAGTTCTCTTGCCGGGAAACGAGATTGGCGTAGCGAGATCGGTGTTACGACGGGCTCGATGTTATATTTATTAAGATGTTATTTATGAACGACGTCGGATTCTATACCGTCGCGAAATAAAACGTTTCTTTATTTCGACGTGTGTCGTAACTTCGTACGTCACGGAAGTATTTTAACTTATCATATAACAACCGAGAGATGTGATATAGTGTACAATTTCTTACGTCGTACTTCAAATGTATAATTTCAACAACGCGTTATTCCCGCAACGAGCGTCGAGCAATTATTTTTTTTAATCCATTGGAACGACGAATGCAACAAATCGCATTTCTCTCCGATATAAATATCAATTATGCATCGTCTGATTGACGATGGTGGGCGAAAGCGAAAGCAATTACGATGCGCATTGACAATTCTTGCTGTCCGGACGGAGAATTACCTCGGACAATTCTCAGCGGACAGGGACACCGGCTGTAGCGTGTTGTTCCGCGCGTGCAGACGTTAAAATTAAATACGCTCGCAATTAATCTCGCATTTATGAGATTGTCGCGGGGGTATCGAAGGGTCAGACGGTGCGACGCCGAAAGCATTGGGGCATCGAGAGAGCGAGAGAGGGAGAGAGAGAGGGTGAAAATTGTGTACATGCACCTATATCCGTCGTTCGGGGGCGAGGGATGTCCTGTAGCCATGGTGACACGCTGACTCATAGGACCGACCACTGACGCCGGAAGAAGATGGTTCGCGGGAGAGGGCGGAAAATCCTTCGAAGGATTCCTTGCAGCTTGATCTATTATTCCGCGCGACGGGCGTGGGCGACTGTGATCCGTGCAATGACCTTGGCAATGTCCTATAACCCCCGAGAAAACTACATCGCAAAGCGCGAGGGGAGCCGACGGCGCTCTCTCTTTGCCCTTTTTTTTTTCTCTCCTGCCGTCGCTTTTATAACCGGGCATGAAGATATGTCTCCCGAGTGTGTACGAAGATATGTGCTGCTTTTTATATTCCCTTCCTGTGTGCCTTATACGTTTATTAACTTTCTGCAAAATTATGGTTAGTATATGTACTCTCTTCCGACGCATGTCTACCTTATTATTAATTTCTACGTTATTATTAAAAGCGTCGGAGTAAGCTGTAAAAGAACAGCAGAGAAATTTTACTTGAAATATTTGTGATGTATATTTATTTTTTTATTCATTAACAATAGGTATTTACGTACAATAACAGACTTAGCTTGAATTTATAAATAATAAAAAAACATTAAAAAATTGTGTCTTTAAGACATTTGCAAGCAAATAAGTCACGTTGGCTTTTCATCAATTATTTTGATTAAACATGAAAAGCTTACATAAAACCCTTTACATAAAAATGAAAATTATCAATATATATCAAAATCATTGTATGGCTGTCAAAATTAAAAAAAAAATCTGAGTTGCAGTTTCCACGAAATCACTTTAAAATCTCAAAACAAAATATTTTAAAGTCTAAGAGTAACTGTCCTAAATGATAATACTGCTCAAGAAATAGATGTACAATAAAAAAGTCATCAAAATGTGTGTATCATTGTATGGCTGTCAAAATTAAAAAAAATATCTGAGTTGCAGTTTCCACGAAATCACTTTAAAATCTTAAAACAAAATATTTTAAAGTCTAAGAGTAACTGTCCTAAATGACAATACTGCTCAAGAAATAGATGCACAATAAAAAAGTAACTATCACTAATACATTGCGTGTTTGCAATTTGCTTGCAGTGATAACAGGCTGATACTTATTCTCCAAATATATTCTGATACATATTCTCTAAATATATGCACTACCTATTACGTGAGACAGGTACGAGACGGGAAGGAGGGGGAGGGGGATGATAGAAGGTGGCCTTAAAGTCGGAGATTCTTTCGGTAGCGACGTAACGAAGATAAAGTACTGTGGCTTGAAGGGTCTTGTCTGATCTCCACAGTCACGCGAGGTATGTACTAACGATTCGGAAAATACATCTTCGTTGCGTCTTATGAAGAGTGATAATCTGCGGGGATGAGGATCGGTTTTCTTTGTCGATCAATTATATGTAAAATGTACAGACAACACTTGAACTTTACTACTCTCTTTTTCTTGTGTGCTTGCGATTCTATTGTTCCACAGTTTTCTAGGCCATTAGCAACAAATCGTAACATTTGTAGCTAATAATAAAATCGTAATCAGATTAATAGAATTGCCGCGATAGTTGAAAAGTCTAACTTTATCTTCGTCCTCTCGGCGAGAGAGTAGCTCCATTGTTGGCATACATTCTCCTGATTTATCGGTGTGATTGGCGAATCGTTAAGATCATTGAAGCCAGTAAAGGATCTATTATCTTCGTGATGGCCGAGATGCTTTCGCGGGAAATAGGGCGTAAGTTCGATGGAGCTGATTACCTCGGAAGAGAATGGGGGACTCTAATATTACGTACTGAATGTTCTTTTGTAAAATATGGGACGCTGATGTTGGGATTATCATCACAGTACGCTGGATACAGGCGATACGATCACGCTCTACAACAACAAAAAAAAGAAGAAAATACGAAAGAGAGTAATGCGAATCTGTGCGCCAAAAGGCTCGTATCTTTCTGTTCTCGGCAGTTCTCTCGAGTTTCGCCGTTTTGAGGTATCGAAGCGTCGGATATTTCCCCCTTTTATTTCTCTATCGAAATAATGCCGGACGGTGCATGAAAGCAGAGGAGAATTTCTACTTGAATAATAATCTCAGGGGCCATATCCATTTCCTTTCAAGATGAAAGAAGTAAAACGTAAGGATGAAGACGAAGTTCGGTATGCACGCCCGCTTCCGACATCGCGATTTACAAACAAATCGCTCTTTGGTCTTGTTAGCTGCATGTAAAATCAGATAGATCTTATTATGAATTATTTATTATGAAAGCTGATTAATGAATTTGAGCAAGGTAAATCGATTCGAGATTTTCTTAATATCAACATAATAACAATAAAATTTTATAATTATTGTAATTAAGGTTATATCGCAAATGTGTATCTTCCGAGAATTTAGTAGTAGCTCTACGCAGCAAATTTTAGTGATGTTTCGAAAATATATCTAATTATCAATAATTTCAAGGTCAATATATGTATATAACAAATAATGAAAGGGAAAAGATCCAAAGACAGTTGAGGCCAGATGTTGGTTGCCTAATAATATTATTAATTTTTAAATCTTTTAAATTTTAATTATCGTAAACCGCAAGGCCGATTATTGTCGATCTTTTAGAAACGCAGTCATAATTTAAAGCTGAAATAATATTACATATCTACTAAATTAATCATATTAAATTAATCTTCGATTCGATTATGCTAACAAGCATCTTAAAACAAATATTATCTCAGCTAGGATATAATATTTTTTGCAATAAGTTCTTTACAGTGTTTGAAGATGCTTGTTAGCACCGAATCGAAGATCAATTTAATAAATATGTAATATTATTTCAGCTTTAAATTATGACTTCATTTTTAAGAAACCGATTAATCGGTCGAAAGAGACATTAATTGGCGCGCGATTTACGATAGCTGTAATTTAAAAAATTTGAAACTTATGAATATTATTACAACCAGTATCTACCCTCGGCTGTCTTTGGCTTTTTTCCCCTTTCATTATTTGTTATATTTAATTATGTTTCTTCTTATTACATTCTCTTTCTATTACCGACTGCTCGTTACGAAATCTACTTATTTCTTTCGTTATTGATGAAGATTTATAAGGTTGCTGGAGGCGCTGTTCTTGATTACAAGAATAAAGGCTAACCCATGTTAAGAACATGTGCGTAATAAAGGCAAGGGACAGGTCTTCAAGATTACGTAAAGCTACGAAGGAAAACGAAAAACGTACTGGCAGTGGATTTATATCATTTCCTCAGGATTCTGGGCTTTGATACAAGAGAGGGTTTTATTATTTCATGAAAGCCGTCGGCGACGAAAAGAAAATCCACGTGCCGTTCAGAAAAGACAACATAGAGGAGCTTTCGGCAGACTTTCGTGTCATTTAAGAAAGTTTCACGTTTTCACGTGGTACAAAACTATGATACAAGAGTACCTTGCTTTTTACGTTCTAAACATATCAATCCCAAGATATAAAAATATGAGTCGTTACAAAACTTTTCTTTTAATAATATAGAAAATAAATCTAGTATATATAAAATTGACTCGAATTTTCGTGCATATACATTTTTTTTAACTCATATTTGAACCTATCATATCTAGATTAAAGCTGTTATACCTAAATGGAGGCGATTAACGGTAGATTTACGAGCTTCTACTCTTCAATCCTGAAATCTCGAACTTCTCGCCGACGTGGAATCATTTGTATAGAGCGTGATGACTCCCAGGCATCCTCTAGCAGCAGAAAAGCAGTTCGAGCGTCGGCATTTAATCCGGGTGCGTTTGTCACGCGTGTCACGCACTTTACAGCCCCTCACGCTCCGGCAATTCCCTCTCGTAACGTTCAAGATCCTAGGAGGTCGGTCCCCCTCTTCTTGCTGCTCCTCTCCGCTACTTTTGCCTCCTTGTCTCTCCTCCGTCTCCCTCTCGCGTCACGCCATCCCTCCACTACCTTAGCTTATTCACGCGGGTGACAGAGCGTGGCGAAGAGACGGGGCATGTCACAAAAGAGGGATAAACGTTTAACCCTTCCCGCGCGCGAGAAACTTCAGCTCGAGACTTGAAATTTTGTGGAAAACGAGCCACGCATTCGAAGGGATGGTTGCCCATCCACCTGATGCCTATGTTCTGACGGAGGTAATGCAGATTTGACGGTGTTTAGAGCCGATTCTTCCAAGAGACGTTCTGATATGACAAAAGTAATAATATTACGGATGCGGTTTGCATTACAAATTGCCTGCAGGAAAACTTTGTACTCGGGGAAATTAGAATATGAAACTCTAATGTACCCAATAAATCTTCAATCATTTAAACTTTGAGAAAAGGAAACAGAGAGAGAGAGATTAATGGAATTTACTCTTGTAATTGAATATGTGATTGTTCCAAACATTTTAAAAGCAGAATTATCTCTTTTAAAACTAAAATCAACCATTCGCTTGTTACTGTAAAGTAAAACAATATAACAGTGTATTAAACAAGCCAAAGATGAGCGATAATAGGTGTTTCAACGTTACGTTAACTTTATTTCCTTGTAATTAATCCTCGATCAGGACTCTCGTTATATTGTTAATATAACGTTATAATGAGGAAATAAAGTTAACGTTGTACATCTATTGCCCGTTTTTTACTTGTTTAATATATTGTTATATCTCTTTTAATTTATTATGTATAATTAAATTTATTAATTATTATGAATTATTACGAAGTTCATGTAAACATATTATGTTGTGAGAATACAAACAATTTATACCAAAATAGTTCGGAAAAAAGGAGAAAGAGGAAGAGATTAATGGGATATTTGCTTTGTTTAAATCTGTTTAATCGGATACGTGATTCCCCAAAAATTTAAAAAAGCAAAGCTATCTTTTAATTTAATTATCATGTAATTGAATTTATAAATTTATACAACAAAATGTAAATATATTATGCTGCGGAAACGCAGGAACTTCATATTAAAATAATTCGAAAGTGCGCTCTCAACCCCATTTTTCATAATCCTGATCGCGAAACTCGAAATTATTGCTTACACTTTTCTCGAATAGTTTATTTCGAAATGGCCGTCGAAAGTGAATGCCGCAAATTCGCTTTCAAATAACCAGGTATTTCCTTCCGCATGCAACGCGCGCGCGATCAATCATCATTTCGCGCTTTCCCTCGTGTGCACCCCCGCGCACATGTCGAAAACTACAATTACCCCCGCGTATCGGCCTGCATTCGAAGCGAATCGCGAAACGCGCTCGCTCTCTCCCTCGCGTCTTCGCGGTGCGAACATCCGTGGAACGCAACGCTCGTCGTCGCGATAAAAGGCTCCGGGAATGTCTCGTCGTCGCGCGAGCTTTCGCCGTGGAAAATGGATCGACGTTTTACGTGCCCGCCTATATACGGGGAAACCGTAAGGAAGGAGCTTGCTCGATTCTTCCGGGCTATATAGACAGCGGAAATCGACTTGGCCGGAACAAAAGGGGCCACCGAACCCGAGCTCGCGGCCGGAGGGCGAGCCCGCGCGCGATGAATCATCGATTTAATCCCCCGACGGATAATCCGCCGATGACGAGAGGAGACCGCGCGTCGCAATTTTATAATCAATTAAGAAGGCGCCGCCGTGCGACGCCTCGCGAGTGCGGGCGGCAGGCGGTGTGAATCGATAGGGTGGAAGTAAACGAAGAATCCCTTGCTAATGAGTCCATCAGTGGCGGCGTGAGGCGGGTTTTAAAAGCGCCCACCTGCACACCGCGGCACTTTCATGAGAGAGAGAGAGAGAGTCTGCGACCCCCACGGCCTATACGCTTGGAATACAGAAACTGCCACTTTATACCAACTTAACCGATGATTAATGAGAGACGGAAGTAATTCGTTACTGTTCGTCTACTTAGGTTTCCTACCGACTCGTAACTTAGATACTTTACACGTAGATTATCTCTTTAATTAGGTGTAAACAGCTAACATTTATCTAAAGCCGGATGTACACCTGGAATTATGAACAGTATAATTTCAAGAAAGACGATTTCTTACGCGCAATTCGTGAAAAATGTCGTACCCACGAATCGCACGACACGACGCGAAGAAATTTGAAAATTCATACACTTTTTCATCTTTTCATATTTTTACCGTAACAGAGTGCGATCTTTTTTTTGTACGTGGTATAGACGCGCGTTTATTCCGAAAAGACCATCATGGGGTTTATAAACTGTATGCTCTCCTTCTCCGAGCACTCTACATACTCGACTTTACATGCTTCCCCGTTATCATTTTTCTCTGCTCGCAGGCAATCATCTTCGCTATACTCCCTGCGGTTTAATAACGTGGCTCTTGGTACATTACACTTGAACTTTCGACGTGGGAGAGACTTGAACTTGCCGTGAGAGGTCTCGATAACAAGGTTCAGATTACACTTTCAAGCAAATCAGATTCAAACTACTTAAGGAATACCAAATTAATTGCTGTTCCATTATCTGAAATGCACATCTATTTCGGAGAAACAGCCTTATGCAATGCGGAACTTTATCTCGCCTCTCGGACTTTTTTTATCGCGATCCTTTTTTGTCTGTTTCCGTCATGCAACTATTATTCTGAAAGCTATAAGGCTTATCGGTGGTGATTTCATTGTTAGGCCCGCGTGTTGCGCAAATATGTCACGCCAGCGTTGCTTATCAAATTCGTGGAAATCACGGTCGGGGCCGATTTCGAAAACGAGCCGTATAACAGCCCAACACGGCCCGTTGCGATCGCGAAATGCAAAGTATTCCGAAAGTTCGTAATACCAGGCTCACAACCATGCTCGCAATTCGCAATTTGTTGGCGGCGGGATTGCACTGCGTAAAACGGAAAAATCATACCCCTGCACAACAGATGTTTGCAGTCCGCAATCGATTCCATGTAAATAGAGCGTGCCCTAGTTTACGCAAGAGAATCGTACATGCATATTTTTCCATGGTATTTTTCCCGCGGTACAGTTTATTAAAATATTATCGATCCGATGTGATATACTAAAAACCGATACATAAATAAATGAATAAATTGAATATATTAGATGAAATTCTAATTTATTTATTTATTACAACGTCTCGCCCAGTAACTCAAGAAATTTGCGTCACGCAAATGTCGCTTTTGAATCGTAAAATTGAATACATGAAATTTAAAAGTATACTTGGCGAACGTCAAGTATAATCAAGAAACATTTTGTATGTGCAACGTTCTGACATAAGGCGGTGATAAATTACGGTTGCATGCGCAAAGATTTCTTAGAATATGCCGCAAGATCGATCCGAGATAATCAATATAATTCGCATTTTCGTTCGTTGTGCTTCATTCTTAATGAACGTTTCACAATGACTATTTTCGTTCTAGATTGAGCGAGATTAATGTTTCATAATTCTATGATATCAAAGTTAATAATGTTCTGCCGACAAGAGAAATGCGATACACCCGCCGGGATACGAAGTAGAAATACAATCACGATGATGTCGGGCTATCTTGTAGACCGGGAGTGGTACTTCGATAGCCAATGTCAGGCAGGATTGTAAATCTGTAGGAAACGCGTTACAGCTGTTTTGATAACGATATCGGCGAGCTATAATAATGTCCAGACAGCCGGTCTCGATTTGCGTTTCCTGCAGCGATATTCACGCGGTTTATCAACACACGTATATAACTGTCCAATTTTAAAATAAATATCTCGCATTACGGCAATTATATATCTCCACATATTTAAATTGTGACAGAATTAATGGTTTAAATTCGAATTGGAAGACGATAAGATATATATATATGATCGAAACGAATAAAAAACTTAAAAATAGATAAGAATCGAATGTTAAGGTCAAGATCAATAAAAGCTTTAGATAGCAGATGTTATTTCGACACGATTCAAATATACTCAGCCTCGGTATTACTTTAGTAACTCGATTTCGCAATTGAATTCCGTTTAATACAAAACATAATCAAATTATGAATCAATGTTCAAATAATCAAGTATCCTTAATCCGTAAAGGACACCTGTAGGTGCGAATTCGCACCAAGCGTTTTTAAAGTTTTATATCTTCTGAAAGTAAAAAAGCAAAATTAAAGCAAAATGTGTTTCTCAATGTAAAATTTTTTGACCAATCGATTGGTAATATTAAATTTTCAAGAAAAAAGAACGTAATTGTTTTCAAAACTTTGTGTTAAACAAAACCATTCAAAAGAAACGTGCACGGAAAGAGCAATTTTGTTGAAACGTCTAAAAATTTTGCTAAAAACAGATCTGAAAATAATTTTTTGTTGAATCATCAAAATAATTTGTTGGAATGTTAAAACTGATAAGCATTGCTATAAAACGTTTATTTTAGCAATTATTTTGACTTTTGCACAAAATTATTTTGATTATTGAACAAAATTTATTTTCAGATCTGGATTCAGCAAAATTATTGCTTCCGTATAGCCTTTACGGGTTAACTTATTACCAAACATATAATCGAATTATAAATCAATATTCAAATTATAAATAATCAAGTATCTTTAACTCCTACCTTGGTTCTGGCAGTTTTACTTGGAAAAGCATTCCGTATCTCGCAGATATACATCTCCAATTTGTACAGCGCGGTACGGAAAGATCGGTGTCGGGGATCGCGGGCGAACGAATCACCGCATGCCTCTACGAGTGATTCATGCCGACGCATTGTGTTCCGAAATCACGTGACTAAAGCGTATCGCTCTTTGCGGAACTTACAACTCAATAGAGTCGACCCTCCCAAAGCGAGTATCGCGCGGCCAGGAGGCACCGCGGTAATCGTATTACCGTCGCAGTACCGCCGGACCGCGTCCGTTGCCAAGGGTGTGCCGCGACTTGCGTGACCGACCGACGCGTGTTTCGGCCGCGTGCATTGATCTCGATGCGCATCCGCCGCGCATCCTCCACCGTCCTCCTAGTCGACGGCAGAGGCCGATGTCTCCAGTTTCTCGCGGTATTGAGCACGAAACAAACCAGAGGGGGGGCGGACTTTATTGACGTCAGATCGCATCCACGTTTCTCCCGTCCTCTTCCCGCGGGAGCGGGAGAGGCTCTCGTTAGTCGGCGGCGAAGTGTGCTTCAGGAACGACCGGATGGCTCCTGACTCGCTCTCTCTCATCTTATCGCCTTAATGCGATTCGACCGGCATTACGCGACTCTCGATTTGTCGCCTTCGTCATCGCGCCAAATGCGATTTCGTTGTCGCCGCGCGCGAACGTACGGTAATCTATTGAATGTCAAGTGCAGGCGCACTCCCCTCATCGCGGGGATTACCTCGTCCTCCTCCTTCTTCTCCTCCTCCTCCTCCGGCGGCCCTTTCGATTGCCGATCCCCGTCACGAGGAACACTTTCGTTCGCGCGTATCGAATGTAGCACCGAGGATGATTCATGGATCGGCGGAAAGATGGAAGAGCGATTCAACGCGCGCACATCCGCGTTTCACGGAAAACGCGCTTACTTCGCTTGTTCTTCGCCTGGCGCCTCTTCGTCTCTTCGTCTCTTCGTCTCTCTCTCTCTCTCTCTCTCTTTCTCTTTGCAAGTTTTATTTATAACACGATGAAGGTAAAGTGCAAAGCGCAAAGTGGGAAGCTGAGAAGCGAAGTTAGATATTCACCAAGTGAGGCACTTATTCAGCGCATTCAGGACTCGGCGAGGGAGAGAAACTTCCTCTCTCGCGCGAAATATGCTGCCGGAACGGATCGATACGCAACAATTGAGAAAGCGTCATTTAATTACGCAATGTATACGGCACTCGGGACGATGAACGCTATTGTCGAAAGTGCTGAATCAACCGAACGCATTTTTGTAATACTTAACTTTTTACGAGGGCTCATCTCGTACGCGAGATGGAATTTGGGAATACTGCAATGCGACGCGGTGCTCGGAACGGAACGGCGGATAATACTCGCGACTTTACTACCTCGAGTTATATCTTTTTTTTCTTTTCTTTCGTATTTTATCCATGCGCGAACGAGCTCTCAACTCGATTTTTGAGGTCGTTTGCACTTCTTCTCCCGCTCTTAATTTAGAATAGACTTTTTTCCGGCGGCGACTGTTTCATTCTAGGCGGTTTTAGCAAAAGAGGGGCGGGAAAGAGAGGAAGGAGGAAATTCGCCCCGGCGAATAATGCTCGCCGTCCGAGAGTTCTCGGACGTTGGAGTGAACTTGACCTGGCTCATCTCGCGCACGAAAGGTCCTTATTCCTCCAGTCACTCCCGCGTCCAAGAAAAAGAGCCGGGAAAAATCGAGAACCCGGGAAACGTACAATCCCCCCTGCGCGCGACCGTGCCGCCAGGTTGCATATACGCCTCTTTTTTTTTCCCGCCTAGTCGCCCTTTATTTTGCTCCGGTTTTAATTTTCATTCACACGGAAAAATCCCGCTGCTCTGTTTTTCTCTCTCTCTCTCTAATTTTCCCGAAATTATGGCCGCTCGTTAACATCTTCCGGTTTAGTTGAATAATTAGCGTTTACATTCGTCAGAGGTGGAAATTAACCGGTGTAGTAAATGTCGGCTGCGAAACTTTTTAATAGACGCACGTTTTGTTTAGTTTGAAAAATTTTCCCGCGATGACTCCAACGTTTGCGTGCGCCAAAAAAAGATAATTAGCGCGATACTTTTCTAGTTTCACTGCAACTCTCTTTTTCGACATTCGTGATCTTAGTTTTCTTTCTCACTCGATACTTGCGTTTGGATATCGTGTATCAAGTAAAACGGCCGTTCGCACCAGGCAAACTGATTGGTGAATCCGATTCAGTGGCTGAATTTAGATACGTTTCGTTAAGGCTAGCCCAGGATCTGAACTCGAAAGACCAATACCACGGGTCGGACCCTTCTCTAACCACTAAGTATAAGCCCAAACATATCCTTGTGCACACGGTCTAGTTACACCGCTTTACCGCTCCAAACAACAATATATTACACGTATCTACGTGTTTGTGGATTTTCTGTGTATAATGCTAACTAATTTACAAGCTATTACGCTCTGTTTGAAACAGGAAAATATTTGCAAATTCGGATTTTGGGATATTAATTAAATAAGATTAAATGCGCATTGAATGCACAGTGAGAAGATTCTTGTTGAAAATTTTTCTTGTAAAAACTGCGATTCTTTAATTAGTAGAGATTATTAAAGAATTCAGACACTGAAGAAATTCATCTATTTGCGCTTGCTAGGTAAATCTGCGTTTTATCACGGATCGTTCTTGATTCTAGTAAAGAATTCTCGATCTGATATCAAAACAGGAATTCGAGTCTTCTTGCTTTCTGAGGACGGATAAATGCAAATCGAGCGCTGACGACACAAATCGACGAGTCTCGATCTCCCGACCCTTTACGCATCGCTCTTCCACGGGGAGAGCAAATGGAGAGTCGAATGGCTACGGTGGTTACAGCTGGCCGTGCCAAAACCGCGAGGTTAAATATCTATTAACCTCTTTTGTACGGTACGAGTGAAATTCTCGTGCATGCGGTTTTCCTGTCAAACGGATTGATGTATATCTCTACTCGGCGCTAATTGTCCCGTCGAACGAAGAAAAATAATTATCACTAGCTGATTTAACATTTATCGATAACGATAAAAGGAGAATTGATATAATTATGGAAAAAAGATTCGTATGATTTTATAAAATTTGTACAAACTATTGTTTGTACAAATTTACGCTACAATATATACCTACAGAATAAATTACAGAGTAAAATATTTTCATATAGAAGGATAAAGTTTTTGAAAGAGATGATGTTGTAAGTCTGTGTATAAATAATAATTATTTTTTAAATTGAAAATTTTTCTAATTGTACATGCAATAAATTGGTGCTATCAGGTGTTTCTAATTGTACATGCAGTCATACCTACAATAAATTGGTGCTATTGTCTAGATTTATCTTGAAAAATAGTTCTGCACTTACATATGTATGACTCTTAATAGTCTTAATATATTAAATGTGATACATAAGCGTAATTTTATCACGTATATTAATAAAGTTTAAACTGAATTATTAGAAAATTAGGCTTTTACTATAAATTTATACACATGGAAAGAACGATTTTGCTGAAAGGTCAAAATTGGATCTGAATATAATTTTGTTGCACGGAAATCAAAATAATTTTGTTGAAAGTTTGCTCTTGCTATGTATTGCTATAAAATATTTTGATATTTTAGCAAATCAGTTTGACTTTTTAACAAAATTATTTTGATTTCCGTGCAACAAAATTATTTTCAGATCCAATTTTGATTTTCCAGCAAAATCGTTCTTTCCGTGCAGTCCTATTTCCCAAAAATATTAATAAACTGTTACAAATAAATAATCATAATAATAATGTAAGACAGAATAAATAAATATTATTTATAAAATGTCCATCAGCATTGACAATATTAAATTAATTAAATAATATGTAATATTATATTTTCAGTTTTTGATATGAAAGTTGCAAACCGAATGATAATGAGTATGATTAAAAAAGTATGAAGACGAAATATGTACAATTGACGGAAATTATCATTGGGCATCTCGTTTGATGATTGAAAATGTCAATTTATTTATTCATCAGTTTATAAGACACTCACAACATATACAAATTAATATAGCGCAGTATGAAGTTAGCATAAAATATGTCGTATATGAACATCATCAAAATAATTTCCTTCATTTACTAAAATTCATTATGTACACAGCGCACGTAAACTCGCTGAAGTCGAGAATATTCTGTCATAAATCTCACGAATTAGTCAGAGTGCGTAAATTTCGCAAGATACCTGTTCCACTATTACCGTGTAACTTACAGAACTCAGGATTAGGGTAACAACTTAACGTAATTGATCGCTCGAACTTCCGAGTGCTATGACTTCAACCCCATCGTCTTGCCTATCGTGTCATCCCTCGTTGCTTTACCGCCTTTACCCCCCTTTTCACCTTTCCTTAATCCTTTTATGCCTAAAAACGGTCGAATTCAAGCAGGTATTACACTTTCATAATTTCCGTCTTTCCCTCTCGATTCGCGGATTATTTCGTTCCGGGGATTCTTCTTCAGTTGCTACAGTTTGAACGTAATTTTGGCATGCACGTCTGCAGAGAATAACGCTAATGAGATCTGCAGGACTAATTTTCGTTTTGCTTTTCAAGTCTAACTTTCCGACGTACAATATCGCCACAGCCCTTCCCTTATATAATCCCGCGTCTCTCTTTCTCTCTCCACTCTTTCTCGTTTTCTCTCTTTTTGCTGCCAGCTTTCGCTTCATATTTCGTTGGTCTACCCTACGAAACCCGTATTGATCGCGTGCACGTGTGAACAACACGTTATAGAGGTTAATGCGTTTGATCGTTTCGCGAAATACATCAATCAATCGTTCGGTTCTCTAGAAACTGAAAGACGACCAGAATATCGATACATGAGTGATGCTTTATTTAAATTTTATTAAATAACAGAATACGCATGTAGACAATTCAGAAAAGAAAGGTTCTTTGGAAAGGTTCTCAATATATATAACTACTAACGGAATTGAAAAGATTGCGAGCAACGTCTAGACGTAAGATATCCTTAAAGTAGAGTCGTATCATGCCATTATTTCGTAATGATGTTGGTATCATTCTTGCTAGAACTTCGCGAGATAAATTAACGTCGGTACTGCCGTTCCTTAACGAGTAGGGTCGCGCGTTATTATCCTTACATCGGGGAAGGTGTATCTCCTGGATTTTTAATTAAAAGAAAGAACGGACGTGCATATTTCATGAGGCTGTATTGCGTCGAGAACCAAATTAGCGAAATTATTAATTGAGTGAAGTATTAATAATTTTATAAAGCGTTTTAAATGTATCGATTAGTAGTTAATTAAAAAGTTAATAATTAAAAATTAATAATTAATTCTTTGATGAGACTTAATTTAATACGCAAATTAGGAAGCTCGATGAAAGCGTTGTTTTATAATCTAGAAAACTTTATCGTTCCGCGTAGTAGATACAAACAAATAGGGGAGAGTTACCAAATGCGTACCGGTCTCATAAATCGTACCTCTTCAATATTTTATGGTTTCACTTAATAGAAGCAACATTTAGTAACAAAAATATGAAGTAAATAAGAAATG
>NW_012026843.1:124911-127084 GCF_000956235.1 Wasmannia auropunctata | reverse complement strand
AGGTGCTGAGTCTGTTTTTAATTTCATTCCGTCGATTTGAAATTTTTTCCGGCTCCCTATCAATTTTCAACATAACATTTAATACATTTTGACATATATTACATTTTTTTACTAACTGGGGTAGAGCCTAAAAATCGAAATTCGATACCTCAACCAACTTCAGCTAGACGACACCGGGCATATGTCTTTTACATAGTAATAAAATTGGGAGAACTAGCTGTCCATATTTATCATTGATATTTATATAGTCAAAGGTTTCCTAAATCGTACCTACTTAACCAGCATAAGAGTTCTTATATCGTATCGGTACAATTTAAGAACACTAATGTATCTTTATTTTTAGATCACATGACATAATTTATTTTAACATTATTTATTTTAACACGATCGAAGTTGTTCTGTAGCAAGTCTGTAGAGGAAAAAACCATCATCGAGTTGCGTAAGCAAAACAGCTATTGTTTGATAAATTACAATTAAAATAAGTATTAATTTATGATTTTTTCATCAATCTTGTGTTTTTAATTATTTTCATTCATAAATTTAATAGTTTAGAAGGAAGTACTATTAATAAAACTCACAGGTACGATTTAGGCGACCGGTTTGTTGAATTATGCTTTCTGCAGCACATTACAGAAAAGCTTATAACACATTAATGTGCTGTTAGCATAAAGGTTTAATATGTAATAATAGATTCTTTAAACATCAAGCTATAATTTTTGTTTGCCTTCCAAATAATACCAAATGTGAAATATAACCAAAAATATCTTAAGTAGTACGATTTCGGCAACTCTTCCCTAATAAATATATTTTAAATTTACGTTTGGATCATATTATTACGATACTTGTACCTATTTCACGTTATTTTTGTCAAAAAATATTGAAAAAAAGATTTTGTCAATATTTCTTTATTTTTTTTTGCGAAAGTTTCCCGCTCGCATCATCGTCATCAAATATGTGATCGAAAGTGAAGCTACTCTTGATTGGGTGCCCTCGTTGCTGTTGGGTTCCATCGAACCCAATTAACGCGAGTCCATCACGTGTCAAACGACGTGCATTGCCGTACGAGAAAGAGGCAACAGTTAAGCAAGGGGGCACTCGAGGGCGCCGAGAGAAGGGCTCCGAACGATGGGTCGTGACGGTAAGGGCTCTAGAATTATCGCAGTGCAGCCCCCTCTCCACCCGTCTCGAGACCCTTTCTTCGGTCTCGTGTACGTGTGCACATGCATGATCATTTGCGCGAAAATGCCAGCGACGGAGACGCCCACAAATGGATACCATAAGTAACTATCTCCCCGGCCCAGACAATACGCATTTCTCCATCAGCAGCCGCCCTTCTTCCTGCCTATTCTTCTCTTCTCGGGGATCTTTCGTCCGTTCTAGAATTCAGCGCTTTAAGTGCAAAGTACATTTTCGATTTCACGAATGTCGAGTTCAATATGTGCAGCATATATTAAATAATAAATATTTGCTGCACATATTATATACATAAATCGAAAATAGCAATTAAGCTCGTATCAGACTAAAGTTTGAGATTGGATTGGAATTTGAACTAATCAAAACAAAGTTCACTAAATTAGAAACACATTTGTTAGCTCGTGTTTAAAAAAACAATTAAGAAAATTTATATTCGGCCAAGAAACGAGCAAGGTGTGACGTGACATGAAATCACTGACATAATATTATAAAAATTTTAGAAAATTTAATGTCAAAACGTTTCGACTGCACGGAGTCTTCCTCAGTTAAGGTTCCTCGATTTACTTAAATGGTTAATTTATCTTATGGAGTTTTATTAGTAATTTATTTATATCAACTGAGGAAGACTCCGTGCGGTCGAAATGTTTTGACATTAAATTTTCTAAAATTTTTATAATACTATGTTTCTCAGTAATTTTATGTCACGTCACACCTTGCTCGTTCCTTGGCCGAATCTAAATTTTCTTAAAAGTTCACTAAATTTGAGATTGGCTTTCTTTCTTCTCTAAATTGTTTAAATCCCAATCCAATCTCAATCTCAGTCTGATACGGGCTTTAATTAATTTTGGACAAATAATTTGGATACTTGATACGGATTGATACTTGATATTTCCATCTGAAAGAATATAACAAAATTTTGCCTAATACATTAAGGCGATGCTGGAAGGTAGTCATTTTTAGTGATATTTGTACGAGGTCG
>NW_012026843.1:59042-124891 GCF_000956235.1 Wasmannia auropunctata | reverse complement strand
AATTCTACAGTTTATATGTGCAAATATATATGAAAGTATGGCATCCTGCGATCAACAATAAAGAATAACACTGAATTGTTAGAACTAGGATAAAAGCCTATAAAAAAAGTTATTACTTTTAAAGATTTCATGCAGATTTGCACATCTACGTGAAATCTTTAAAAGTGAATAACTTTTTTTATAAGCTTTTATCCTAGTTCTAACAATTTAGTGTTGTTCTTTTATGTTGTCCGCAGGGTGCCATACTTTCAATTTGTACATATAAACTGTAGAATTTTCATATTAATCAAATGTTGTCATGAATTGAGCAGACTGCTTTATCGACCTCGTACAAATTTGGCCGACCTTCCAGCATCGCCTTAACATTCAATTAATATTATTGCAATATCCCTTAAGCAACATCACGTAAATTTCTTGATAAAGTGGAAATGTGAAGAAATAAAATGTACAAGTTTCGATTTCTTGAAATATTAATGTGAAATAATTAGGGAGAATGAAGCACGGGAGAAGTTTGTGTCTTGTATTTTAAGGAAACGCACAAATATATATGAATATTTCATAGTTCTCCAGTTAAGATCTCAAGACGTCAATGTGTTGATACAAGATAATGTAAACTAATGTATGTAAGTGACGTAAAATAGTGCTCCATGAACGACGTCAGTAACCGGGGCGGTAGACGGTCTCTTCCCTCCGTTGAATTCAAGTAAGCGGCGGCGGCGGCGGCGGCGGTGGCGCGGAGAGATGAAAAGCCGAGTGAATTAAAAACGTTCGTTTTCTTGCCGGCGCTCGTAAAAGCCACATTTGCCTAACCATACGAAAAGGGAACCGACGAGTTAAGCCCGATTTATATTCCGGCTAGCACGGCAAACAATCTCGAAAACTTCTAACCGCATCGCCCCGCGCCGCGTTCCTGTCCCCCGCCGAGAGAGAGAATTCCAAATCAGCATTTCCCGCCTGCGGAGCTTTAAGCTTCTCTCCCAACTTCGGGGAAATCTCCTCGAAATCAGTCTCTCTTTCCCGGCTGCTTCTTTCCTTAAATTGTGGCGATGTTGAGAATTCGGCGCGCCCGCATGGGGAAGACAGGCGTCACGCGAGAGGTGGCATCACGAAAAAGAGACGAGGAGGGAGGAGGGGGGGGGCGGTTGGAGGGAAGAGGAGAACGAGATAGCGAGAACCGCGGAACCGCAAGCTCGGCGAAAGTCCGAAACTCATCTCGATTTCCGCTTTCGAATTTTCACGCTTTCCGACGAGATAATGGACTTTCGGGTTATCGTTTCCCTCGGGAAATGCATCAGCTGAAACGTAAGCATTATATCGCGCTAACGTTACGCAATAATAACCATAAAAATGATCCTCTTATGTATCATTATCTTGTTATGATAAATTAAACGATAATAATAAGAAAAAAGTAAATTACTTGCGTGAGAGTATCGCTTCTCGAAATATTCTCTCGTATGTGTATATAAATTAACTCCGAATCCGTCGGTCCATCCCTTCAGTTTTTCTTTTCTTTCAGTCATATAAACGCGCGTTATATCCCAGATAATAAGATACTTTTCTCTGACCAGATCAGATCTGACAAACGATAGTCTGAAAGAACCGAAATAAGAGTGACTCTTCGGAAGAAGAGACGAACAGGGAATAGGGGGAGCACACACAGGAAGACGGTAGCTCCCGGAAGAAAGCCGCAAACTCGGCAAAATGGCGAAGTCCGAAATCCATCTCAACCTCACGTTTTCGTATCTTCAGTCTTTCCAGCGAAATAATAGGGTTTCCCGAGTACAATATTTTCTTACCGTACAATATTTTCATCCTGAATATGAGTGGCGTTTTTTTTTGTCAAGCTCGATCCCAAATTATTTATTTATTAATATCCATGTTATTGTTACATGCGAAAATTGCAGTTATTTATGAATATATTGATGATTATTAATTATATAAATAATGACGATTTTCGCTTTTTCATACGTTGCGCATCAGAAGGCGCATGATGAATAATCTTCTTCGTGCAGTCTTTGCGCTAATCGGGAACGTATCATGCATTGCCGCTACGTGCACGATGAATCATCCCCACGAGATTATTTTATCGGCATTCAAACTCCATTTACAGCAGATCGCACTAAGCGTATGCGAGTTAAACTTCTGAGTTCTGTACAGGATTTCGAACTTACATACGGTAAGTAGACTTTATCTGCCGAATTAGCTCGGTATTATAATCAGAGGATGAAATTCTCGTAAATTTTCGTCGTAACTATCACCGATTTTCGCAGCGATTGCCGCAAGCGTTTAAAATTATTATCGTTAATATTGTTCGTGTACGTGAGAAATTAAATCACAATTTCATAACATTTGAGAGAACATACGAATATTTCTGAATAGTTGTATTATATAAGCAGCTGTTAATTGAAAACGATATTTATTGGATGACAAGTGTGTAGGTTGGCATTATAAAGGACTACCTCTTTATTTGTTGCGCGAATTATTAAACTCACTGAGTAATATCGTTAATAAACGAATATTATGAATATTATGACAAACGTAATTTAACGTTCATAGTTGTCATTTTGGTAGTCAAATTTGTCTAATTGCGTAAAAATTATATTTATATTTATATTTATATTTAAGCACTGAATGGAAAGAGGAATAGTGGAAAAGAAATCAAAAGTGTTTTTTAAACAAATTCCCTAGAATAAAATTAAAAATTTTTACAAAAAAATTAATTTTTTATAAAAAATTATTCTTTAATAAGATAATTATGTTTTTTTTTTCATTTAAGACGCCTTCGACGTCTTCCAGAATTACACGTGATTTGCACGTGAAACAGACGAACAAGCATAGTTTCCTGAGATCTATTGCGTTATAATTTCCTCAGTGAAACGTTCTTCTTTTTTTCTTATTTTGATGACTCTTGCCGGATCCGTATGAGTATCCGGCAACGCGTGTCGTGACGGGCGCCACGGATGATAAATCAGCGCCGTGCGGGCATTTTATTGGAGTAGGCATTCTTCTCGCCGTGGAAGGAAGTTTTTGCCACTCTGCGTGCTGCACCGTTCAGTTACACGGTGACGGATAATTAATGCCAAGCGGCGCGCGGCCCTGATTTATTGCGAGTGATGTAATTACCGTACCGCGTACGTACCTGCGATACGCAAGAATTTTACGGAGGCTAAGACCTGGAGAGTCACGGTAATTTCCTGCATGATTAATAAATATCGCGAATCGGCTGCCGTTATTATCGTTATACTTGTTAGATAATATTTTTGTTCACGCCTTATTTTTTTATTTGTTGAAATATGCTGTTGATTATACTCGATATGGGATCTACTCCGATATAAATATTATAATTTAATTAATATTAATATGTAATATTTAAGTTAATTAATAATTCATACATAATTGCACTGGTGTTTTCACGTTACTTATTTATTTAATTAATTATATTATTATCATAATATAAATTACATGAATAGTGAATTCATCCAGAGAATTCGCATCCAAAAAATAGTAATTTAATTAAAACTGTTATTTTTATTATTATTTAATAGTGTTATTTTATTTTATTTTAAAAATCCGAATTCTAAAAAATTAAGCAAAGACTCAAATAATACTACAATTTATTTATTTGATTTATTCTTTCTAAAGAATATATTAGAAGAGACAGAAAAATTAATATTTTATTAATACTAATGGAAATGGGAGGAATCGATTGACATACAAATAGGATATACGAAGGATTAAGAGAAAAATGTATGGATATACTATTATATATACATCTGTTCTATGTATTCTCTGTGCAGGATATAGATAATAATTTGGAATTATCAATACAATTTTATTATAATATCAACAGGGAAATTGCAATAATGATAATTGTAATAATTATAAAATAAATAATTGGTTAATGAGACGGATTAGCTCTTTTCATGAATTACACATAATATATAGTTTCTTTTATTGTACCGGTAATGAACTTGTATTGAATGCTATTGTATCATTTTATGAATTAATTTGACGCAGGCTTGATTGATTCAATTAATTAACGCAGCATGAAACGTTTCTCTCGTTCAAAACGTGGTTAAAAATTACTCCTACTGCACTCGAACGGAATTGTTGTTGCATAATGTATATCTTCAACGCTCCGCTCGCCACTCGGTATATTTATTCGTATTGTGCACTGTGTTAATGCGCGGGCATGCTTTGTGTGGCTCGTGGTTTGCCTTGAGGGGTAAAATTAATGAACCCGTGGTTTTGCCTTCTTATACTAGCTTTACGAGCTTACCTTTCTCCGGCCCAAGCTGCCGGGGTACACAATGGCCAAACGCCATCCTAGAGAAGCTCAGGTGGCGTTCGGACCGCGTAATACGAAACCGTAATCAGACTAATGGCACTATGTTATCTTTCTCTTTTTGCGAAATCGACCGAGAAATCAATAAAAGAAAGAAAAAGAACAGAGAGACAGACAGACAGACAGAGAGAGAGAGAGAGAGAGAGAGAGAGAGAGACTGAGAGGATAAAGTCGTCTAGTTTTGAACCGTAATAATAAAACCGAAGTCCTTTAATGTTCTCTTTAATGTTCTCGGTATGCATTCGTCGCTTTTAACGCAATTGAAAATAATCTTGGAAGTTACTTATAATTCTTATCGTTATAGAGATTAATTTTGTTGTATGAAGAAAGAAACTCGAAAGCGTAGAAAGAAAGAAACTCGCGCATTTGTTATCCTTATGTACCTTAATAGAAAAGAGCGGGGAAGCATTTATCCCTCTCTGTGTTTGTAACGGTAATCTACAGAAGGATTAAAAAGGTTTTATACGGTCAATTACTCTTTTGTACGAGAGACGGCCGGCTCAATACGTTAAAATCCTGCACGCTACGCTTTCCATGCGGCGAAGTTTAAGACGCATTTACGGTAACGCGCGTCGTGATATGTGCATACAAAGCAACTCATTTGGGAAGAGGGAGAAGGGGTAGAGGGGAGGGGGACGGGCAGGAAGATAATAAAAGCGAATGCGAAGCACGAGTTATGTAAACCGTGCGCGTGGCCATAAATGCGGGGGGCGTATGGAGCGTAATTAACGCAGTCTGTCCGAGCGGGCACAAGCTCATTATCCGGCTTATGTAAGCACCAAATTTTATTGATCAACAAAGGATTCGCGCGAATCACGTTGGCTCTCTCTTCCTCTCCTTGAGCAGCATTCTTGCTTCAGGATAAACAGGACCGGCCGGCAAATATTACCTAATCCCATGCAAACAACATCACGAAGACAATCTGATTAATGAAGCCGCTGGCTCGTCTATGTACTTACAATGTAAATATGGTATGAGAATTAATATGCGTGTAAATATAGATGTCAGTGCGAACATGTGGACGGAAGATCGTGGGCAATGATCTGGATGAATTCTCGTACCAGTTTCAAGGCCAAGTTCCCTTATTAACCCTTAAAAGTCTTGATGCGACGTAATATTATTTGCGTTCCATGACATTTTTCTATCTCGATGTCATTTTATTTTAATTAATTAATTGAAGTTTTGCTAAATGTCCTCGTGTTACTATATGTTTCAGGCGCTGCCACCGCCAAAGATGCTACATCTTCGAGTTGGTTACAGTGGAGAAGCGTACTCGAGACTTTAGAGGACTCGACAGAAATCTGGTAAGTTCTGGTAACTTAAATATCGATTTCGTGCTTGAAGGGAATCTAAATTACCTGCACCATCGACCGATCGGCTAAATCTTCTGATAAAAAAGTTTTTAAGTGAAGTTCTCGCTGCAAAGTTGAGTAGTAAATCGACACGCTGTAATTGGATTCTGTGAGACTTGTGTATACGAAGAGTATAATATATAAAAGACGAGCAAAATAAATAAAAAAGTTTATATGTGCATGTACATTATATATGTGTATATATATTAAATATTTTTTTTAATTTTTATATAAAATGTTATAATAAATTGATTTATCATTAAATTAAACAAAATAAAATTTTTATATATGGATCTTTAAAAAACGAGATTTTTTTCTACATGTACTAGAATTAAACCATTACAGAAAGATATTACAGCTTTTTTCGTTATTATACGGTTATGAAAATAAAAATTAATATTATTTTTTCAACCACATATATGCCTCAAAAGATTCTAATTTGTCGCAACTCTTTTATCCTTTTAACGAAATTAATTACACGTTACTCTAAGCAGTTTATCAGCACATCAAGAGACGCAGCAGCGGCTCACGCCAGACATATCAGAAATATAATAAATCCATGAAAGAGGCGCTAAGCGTATCCTATTTCCGGAGTATTCACGTACGATACGCAATTAAATTACAAGTACGGCTTTAATATACTATAATTGCAGATTTTTTCTCGTCCCGTCCGACTAGGCTCCGTGCTTGAATGAAAGTTTCAGCCGAGTGCGCGGGGATTTTACGCTTCCACGATGATTCAGTAGACTTAGCGAAAGATTTTCAAAATCTGCTAGCGACTTTCAAGTATAATCCTTCAAGCATAAAAGCTAATTTTAAGCGGCTTCTATCACTTTGATAATACCGCAAAAGTTGAGGAGTCAATATTTTACTGAATATTTAAAGTGGAAAGCGTTCGTAAAGTTTCCTTTAACTATCCCCATTAATTCGATAATACATACTTTATGTGCAATAATAATAAAATCTTCTGATAATTTGTTCCAATAATAGTCGCATTATTCGCTTCGTACTCTTCTATTTCTAAAATTGTATATTTATCAATTTTTTTTTTTTTTAATGTAGGATATACTGCAAGAAAGAGATAATAAAATTTTATATCAAAGAAAGTTGTTTACTGCTTTTAGTTTATTATTAGTTAGAAATACTAAGAACTTACTTTGCAAGATATTACTTTATTTATGACAGTCTCTTTTAACCTGTAAATTATGGAATGACGTGTAATAAAAGCTAATTAAAGCCGCCTTTCTAAAGTGGGATCCATTTAAAGTAATTGCACGATACGTCTATTTCTCTAAGAAAATCTTATCGATTATTTTGTTGAAACGCACTCGTGCACACGGGGGTCTCTATAAAACTCAACTCTACCGACATTTCCTTTGATGCTAGCGCGTAATGTGGATTCGTCTGGATGCTAATTAATATTTCCACTTTCCGCATAAGAGCGACTCAACAAGCAGGTGAAAAGCACGAAAATTCCTATGCTGCGGATTCCCATGCAGATAACAACGTTTATGCTTTAAAATTACCTATCACCCTGTACATAAATTATAGCATAGACCGAGGTGAATCGGATAGTTAGCAGTATAAGTTTTGAAACAGTTATCGATACTTTTTCTGTTTCAAATGAGCTGTTTTATTATGTTAGCTAAATTTTGATACGGTTATTGATAATTTTTCTGTTTCAAAAGAACTGTTTTATTATGTTAGTTAAACATATGTTAGTTAAACTAACATAATAAAACAGCTCATTTGAAACAGAAAAATTATCGATATCTATTTCAAAACATATACTGATCCGATTCGCCTCGGTCTATCCTACACAGAATCTTTCCAAAGATGTGATATCTAAGTATTTCATACGATTTTATTATTGTACATTAATTAGACAGATTACTATAAGCACAAAGCGCTTTAAAATAATTTCGTAAAATGATATCATTTGTGTGCCAGCCTATTATAATATTTCTACAGTCTAGTATCTTTTATTTAATAACTACGATCGTTAGGAACTACGCAGATATCGAATATGCTCGCGTAGGGTAGAGGAAGCAGAAGGAAAAGTCTGCCATTGTGGAACGGGGATTTCGTGGCTGGTTGTACGCGGGGGGACTATAAATTTTCAGATCGTGAAACAGGAAGGCGAGTACACGCCTCAGGTCCCTGATACGGTCACGCACGTGCTTCTTCGCACGCACCGTCTCTCGTCGTTCCCTCCTTGAAATTTTATCGCGGAACGAATCCAACGAAAACGATCATAAAACTTTGCACTTTACAACCCCCAGACTCGGAGAAGTCAAGCGCGAGGGGCTGAAAAGCTCCGACAGGCCGCCGGCCTCGTAACCGAACAGGTATGTAAGGCGCGTGCCCAATGTGCTCTCCACTACCTAAAACTGGAAAACTGCGCGCATTTATATTTTAATTACTCCGACCTCACGCTCGGGACGAGACAAATGGCGCCTCATTTCGCAAATGCAGCGCGATCCGGTTAATTAAAACCGATAATTTAATAGTAAAAATGTAAGACGGTGAAACGCGACTTCTTAATTGCTCTTAATTAAAGAGTCATTGCAAAATACAACTTTTTAATTAAGTTTTTTTACGGTAGAAGAAATCGACAGAGTCGTTCATTCACATTTATGAAATTTATAAATTTTTTTTGTCAAGACCCATTTCTCGAAGGGAGGTGTTACTATACTTATAAAGAGAATAGGTGCCTTGAAAATTTTGACAAGTACAAGCCTTTGTAACGTTCTATATATAAGCAATACTGCAAAATTTATACGGAGACCATACGGAATACGAAAAGAATTATTTGAAAATTCAGTTTTATACATCAGGTATCTCTTTTAACATTAAAAAATAAGAAACACAAAGCTTCGTGGCTATCCTAATATTTTAGCATAACCGCATCCGCGAGTTTCCTCGTTTCTGCACAACGCAACTGTGAAATACCGTGGAAAGAGGAGGAAGCGCGAACTGCGCGTTCTCTTCAGCGTAGGCAGCAGGGAAAGATACAACGGGAGAAAAGAGCCTCCCAGGAGGCTCAATGGCGCACAAGAGATAAACCGTCGGAGCGCATTGAAACTCCCGCGTAGCCGAGCAAAATGAAAATGAGTCCTTCATGAGAGAAAGCGTTACCGTTCGAATAATTACTGAATGAAGATTGAGATTGCGAGCGATAGAGATTGCAAAAGAATCTGATTGAATCGATAAAGCATGAAAATCATGTTATCAAACAGTTAGTCGCAGTTAAACGGAATTAGATAGCAAGAATATTTCTACTTTGCGAGGAAGAACATTATTTGAGCTTATATTCAGAGTACTGTAATCTCAATTTTATAAAATACATCAAAATTTTTGTTTTGTGTATTTAATTAAATTTAAACTTTTACAATCTCAATAATTAAAAAAATTATTTTCTGTTTAATACGTATTGTATAAGTCTCTTTAACGCAATTCTAGTTTGAAGCTTGTTTACCAGTATTTGACACCACGAGCACGTTAAGAGCTTGTGAAAAACAATAATTTTCAAGTTTCTGCTTGAAAATTTAATGTAATGAAAAAGAAAGTCCGTAAAAGCATTACACTATTTGTATTCGGATTACATTAAGTGCACTGCTCTCAATTGTATGTTTCAGGACAAAATGTCGATGACTGGGAGCTTAATGGGATACGAAAACAATAACGATGTGAACCAGGCCAAGTGTAAAAAGCCGTTGAAGCCGCTGCCGGTTGTGTCGAGCATAAGCTCCGGCGGCGTTACTACGAGCACGGGCAAGCCCTCGAAGAGGGCACGAAGATCCACGAGGAAAGAATCGTGTATACGCGGTCATGTGAACAGCCTCTGGTCCGTCTGGTACGGCATTCTGGCTGTCGCTTTTCAGGCGTACATAGCAATGAGATACGCCAGACGATTCGCCGGTAAGATACGTATACCCCCGTTTTATCCCGGCTAAAATACGCCTCTCTACGGGATCGATTACGTTAACAACATTGGATTATCCTTCTTTTGGACCAGTGATCTCGTCCGCGCGGATAAATTATCTATTTACTGCACAACTGAATCGAATCCGACAGATAATCTCTCTAGTCAACGTATACTATAAAATTTTCCTCGTTGAAACTTCCGTAATGCATGTGATTTTTTTTTATATCAGTACGAAATTGCATCGCGATAACTGTTTTCATATCTAAATTACCTATTTGATTTATATATATAACTTTAATCGATATTTTATGAAATGAAAAGGATGAAAACGTGACGATTATGTGAAATTACTTTAGCGACTTCGAAGGGTTTCTCTTCCCCTTTTGTCGTTTGTTACTTTAATCAGTAAAACTTCTGGGCGGGGGCTCGAATGGTTCGTTGCCTTTCCTTATTTTCCGGCTGTTTCCAGCGGCGGTTTTGCGTAAATTTCTTTTCTTGGCAGCTGGTACTGGAGGCTTCCGTTACTGGAGGTCGTTACGTAAAAGACACACGGTAGAGAACGGAATTGCCGGAGAAATTTTTCGTACTCCCTATCTCTTTCCAAACCGAGTAGGATCTTAATCCTCCGCCCATTTCAATGGGATTAACAGAAAATCAGAGATAAAATTATTAGTTAAGTAAATTGCCGATTCAAGGAATCGTAAACGAATTAACATTCTATTAACAGGATGTTAACGTTGCTACTTGATAATTCTTTAATCGGCCATAAGTTTAGGAGTAACGAATGATTTTCCTTTCCTCCATTATCCCTTTTTGTTTAATCACTTGCGATATCAAGAAATCAGTCCTTTTTAATCGTCCTAAGGCGAGATTATCTTCTTCCCTTCGAAAAAAAACTTCTCTTATCGTTATTTAGATTTAATTTTAATTAGATCTGAAACAGAAGCTAATCAGAAATTTAAACTTTGTCTCAAAAACCATTCAATTGATACATAATAATTACATACATTTTTCGTAATTAATATACTTAAGCTAAGATTTTAAATCGAGAGATTAATTCGTTTTTCAATACATTAATACCAATTCACATGCTTTTTCTTTAATATATTGTACAGCATATTATTCTCTTTCTTTAATGCGCTTAATTTGTGTGTTTTTTATATCATTTCTTTTAGCTTACTTATCATTACCATGGCCAGCGGACGCGCCACCTCCCAAAATCGAATTGTACGCCTGCCTGGTGCTAGCCGGCACCGGAGTCGTTCTACTTCCGGTGCTACTTGGCGCGGCGTTCTTGAAGCTCGGCAATCTCGCGAACGATGGCATAAAACTAGGCCGACATTTGAGCGCTTGTTCGCGCGACCCGCCATCCTCGCTTCTCACTAATAATCCCGATAACAGTAAGTGGTCTATAATTAATGATAGCTTATGAATATAGAAAATTACTTAATGTACTTTACAGCTTGTAATTATAAAAATGTAATCAATTGATCTATTCAATAATACATAAATAATCGATAATTTTTATTTATTTTCATCTGAATTGAAAATGTTGATGAAATTTAGAATCTTTATCGCCTACTTATATTATAAAGATATCTCTCTTGTTTTTTAATTATTATTTTATATTAAATATTAATTATTTTATATATATTTATTAATACTTTTATTTTGTATAGTCCTGAATATTGAAACTAATGTTTTTTTTTTAAGTAGATAATAAATCTATAATCTGAAATATTACATCTAATATTACAAGATTGAAAGTTTGAAAGAGACATGACTAAATTAGATCTAATAGACTTGTTCAAAATTCAATAAATTCTATGCGAGTTTTTATTTATATTCGAAAATTTTAAAAAATTATCTTTTACGAGCGTATAAAATACAGTGACACTATCGTGTCGTTTTTAATTGATATAAGATTAAAAGATAATAAATTTATTTAAATAACGCCGCAAAGAAAATCGAATAAGAACTGACATCTGTTTCACGTTTTAAAGATGATCGATCGATTCTAATTACAATGTATAACTTTTGGGAAAGACGCTGAGCAGGGTGATAACTACTCTTTTTTAGGTCTGGTGAATAATTTATGGAGACACGGCGGCCCTACGGCGGCCTTCGTGCATCTCTGCACGGCCATGTGCTTCCTCCTACCCTCTCTGCTCATGGAAGCGAGGCTAATACACGCTGGATTTCTGCCAAAAGGTAATATAAATGTCTCTGCATTGCTACTCGTTATGCTTCTTCTTCTTCTATGCTTAAAGGGGGAGACACATACGATTCCCCCGGAGAAACATAAAGTAAATAATTAATATCATGTCGAGTCCTCGCCATTTATCCGTCTTAAACAAACTATCAATTCGCGCTGCGCGCGAGTGTAAGATAAAAACGAATCTATACTTTCTTTAAGTAATTTAAAGGGAATTTTTCCCTCGGACGATCTTAAATGTATTATGCTACTTTAGATTGAGAAAAAGTGCAAACTCATCGCACGCTCTTCTTTCACGTATCTATACCTTTTTCTTTAAATTCTTTTGTTAAAGACTTGATTCTCTTTTGATGTTACAAATTTCTTTCAAAGTTTGGATATTAAAGACTCGGCTTTCTTGTGCCTCGGAAATTAGATGTAAAAATAAACTGACTTTATGTTGCGTTTAGCTGCAGGTGAGGCATAAGGCCGCTTTCTCCTATGTATTTTACGATCTTGTTATATTTTACGAGCTCCAATGAAACATTCCTATTATACTTTTCGCTAAAGTACACTGCCGCGATTCCAAGTCCGCGAACACGTTGATATGAATAAGATACCGACAAAATATAAATAATTTTCCAGATTACTTTTTTAGATTTTTATACGTTTTACATACGTTTTACGATAAGATATAGTTCGGTGATCTCGCCCGTAAATCGTGCTTCGTGTCAAACGAAACATGCCGCACTTTCATCTCACTTTAAAAGCGCGGTTACCCGACCGTTTCCCCGACGATACTGAATGAGTGATAGTCGAGCTCAATGTCGACAGAAGCGGGCGTACACTTTGACGTGGCACGATTCCACGCTCGTTGAATTTTGTCGCGGGGGTGGGGGGAGGGGGGGGGACGAAATATATAGCGCGAAGGAAAACAATGAGATCCACGTGCGAGACCGAGCATCTTTCCGCGATCACTTTTCCGGAGCTTCCCATTTCGCGTGCGCGCACCCTCGCTTGTGCAAACAACGGGATAAGAGGGTTCGGCGAGGGAACGGTACCTACTGTTTGTTAATGCAGTACGCACTCGAAAGTACTTTCGCTCTACCGATCTGCAAATGTCGTTTGATATTTAAACTAAATGAAATCTCTAAATAAGAGCGATAATTTGATAAATCCAATTATTTCAATAAATTTCAATACATCGAAATTTTTAGATACATGCGATAAAAGAACTTTACATTCGAAGCACTCTATCGTGATCTATACCGCAATCTCTTTGCTATATATCTTAAGTGGTTTTTGCATTTATCTAATTGTAAGATCTTGTAAATTGTATTGTGGTAATATTCCTGTTCTAAATTTGACAACTCAATTTTCATATTTTAATTTTATCTCACAACCGGAAACCATTTCAAGTTAGATCAAATGATTTTACGCGCTTGCAGGTTTATATATAGGAAAGAAACGAGGCGATAATAATTTATAGGGCCATAAAAAGGGAAAGGTAGCCATCTAAATCTCCTAACTTCCAGTAACTTAATTTCATTTCAAACCGATAATTTAATTTCTCTTTTTCTCTCGTAGAATTTATATATTAAAAATATTTATCTTTCTAAATTCATCTCATTTAATGAACAATTTGGAAATTGTTTTCGTTTGTCCGAAACAATGGATTGTTAATTGATACGACGCAACTCGTCATCTCGCGAACTTCAAATTGTCCGGCAGATGATGAGCCACAGCTAATTTGGCGGATGTACGTTAATCTCATAAATTTCGGGCGAAATGCCCGGCCGGGCAGGTAATAATCTCCATAATTAAAGCGCCGCCGCCGTAAAGTCACGTTCGTTCGAACAAATACAACGTTCGCGTCCGCCGCCAGGTTATTATTATCAAAACTGCTAAACACACTCCGCCGCGAAACACGGTTGGAAAGCGAAACAATCGGACGAACGTTCCGTCCGACGGATGTGGCGTTAACGGGCGCCTCAAAAATTACGCTGTCTCGCAACATGTTCGAAGTTTTCATCGTCCTGGTCCACGCCGCACCGGCAGGCATCAGGACGATAATACACCAAGCCAATTCCTCGGTTCCGGAAATATCATCATGCCGCCGAGAGCAGAAGGAAAGTTTCTACATGGTTTCGCCCATCTCGCCGGCGAGCAGTCGCGCCGACCTGAATAAATGCATTTCTACGTCGAAGACTAAACTCGATAAGCCGCGATTTACGACGAGGTTCCTCGACGCATAAAATGAGAAATTTAACGGGCATCTATACACCGCGCCTTCGAACTACCGCATTCTAACAAATGCGGTGACGTCGCGATGCTTCGATGTCCGTTGTGACTCGATGCAAATATTGAAACTGCTGAGAACATTAAACGTTAATTGATATAAAAAAAATCGCACAGCATATTTAGCCCTGTAGATATACACACTTGGGTCCCCGGGACCCCAGCAAAACTTTCTCAGTTTGGCATTTTTTAAATTCGAAGGGGAAGGGTTTGGAATATTGTCGTAAAAAAAGTTTAGGATCTCTTCAGTAGGAAGGCGTGTCGCTCAACAACCGCGAGCAGTGAACAGTTGAAGTGAGCGTGGGGTCCCTGGGACTGCTTGCAATTTGTTGAAAAAATTAAAATATCAGATCGTCAAATTTTTTTGTTACTGTTTAAAGTATACCCTTTTAGAATTTTCAAGGATTTTTCAAATCAATCTATAAACAAAATAGATATGATTTTTTGAAAAAAGATGCTAAATCGAGATTTTTTCGAACTTTCCTTTTTCTTTGAACCCTTATATCTTGGAGCTCCTTAATTCTGTCGACTTTTAAACATTATTGTTGTTTGTTTGTTCCTTGGTCGATTCTCTATTGATTGAAAAAAAAAAATTAATTGAAATATGTCGATTTTTACTAGAGTTACAGTAAATATGGATGGGATCCCTGGGACCCCAGTGTATATATGCGACGTCGTAAAAAAAACAGTGTGTATACCTAGGGTTAATGATATATTAACAGTTGATTTTCATTTTCATATATGTGAGATACTTAGTTGTGCGAAAAAAACAACGATATGCAAACGTTTTCTCCGCCGGATTTTATTGATTTTCGAAATTTATTTTAATTCGAACACGCACAATTTGTTTGAATCAAGTTACGCATAGATAGAATATGCATACGGCAATACTGTTGTCACATTCCCTTTTTTAATCTCTCCATTGCGTGCGATCGCGCAATATATCACGTTGCGAAGAGAAATTTTCAAGCAGATGCAGCACTGGCAGTTCCAGCTTCGCCGGCGATAGCATACACGGTAGTAAACTCGTCGATGTCACGCGGCTGCGAAGGTACGCAGTGAACATTATTCATCCCCTGCACGTATATGAACTACATTAGTCTGCAACTATAAACCAAGTTCGCTTTCTCAGGCAGGAAAATTATTCCAGGGCGTTATAGAAAATATATCTTCTATAAATTTATTTGGACGACAGTGCACCGTGAAAAAAATGTGCAACGTGATCTTGCCAAGAAAATGAAGAAATATTTCGATGATGCATTCAAATATGTCTCTCTTATTTACGCAGGATAGTAGCTTTTTTTATGTATTAAATTACACGGAAAGAACAATTTTGCAGAATCCAGATCTGAAAATAATTTTTGTCCAATAATCAAAATTATTTTGTGCGAAAGTCAAAATGATTGCTAGAATATCAAAACGTTTTATAATGCTTATCAGTTTTAACATTCCAACAAATTATTTTGGTGATTCAATAAAAAATTATTTTCAGATCTGATTTTAGCAAAATTTTTAGGTCTTTCAACAAATTCATTCTTTCCGTGTATTAATTCTTTAATAATTGTTAGATTTTTAGATATAAATAAAAATTGTTGGAATATTTTGAAGTGCACTCTCTAAATTTTCTTATTAAGTTAATCATATCGGTTTCTATCATTTACGCGATAATGAATATTTTTGCAACTGACATTAACGCGAACAGGAAACTGATGGATTATGTATTCACAACGATTTTAAACACTCTGTATTTATAAATATGGCAAGAGTGTTTTCGTAGCGCGGCCGGCGTATCGTCATGAAACGAGTTTCCCACCGGTAACTGTTAATTAAATGCCGGAAAATCAAGTTTAATCGCATTTCTACGTTCTCCAATCCCAAGCGGCCACGTAGGTACAGCCGATTTTGAAATATCGACGCAGACAGGGCGGGTGTTTCGGACTTTAGCCGCATTAATACGGTGAGTCAATATATGTGTATACACGGACGCGCGCGCGGGCGCGCGGGCACGTCCAAAGGTATCCGATGTAATGCACCGTCGGGCGCTTGCAAATAGGTATCATTCGCAGTGAGCATTAAGCTCGCTCGTAATTACGGTAAAGTGACGTACGCAGTCCGCTCCGACGGGACGCCGGTGGTAACGTCGCTCGTAAATGCTCGTCCGCGCGCGCGTTCCGCCACCGTATAACAACGGCCGCTGCATGCACGCTCGCGCGCGTAGATTGCGAGGATGGAGACTCGAGTTGGTTCGACTGCGAGTTAACTCGGAGGTTTTTTTTCCTATGTAGCGGGCCCCGCCGCTTAATTACGCCGGCGATGTCTCATCCGGCGGAATTGTTCACAAAATTAAAATCTTTAACTCGGCGGAGACCGGTTTGCACAAACTGCTGCTGTGTGCTCGCCGTCCTCGACGTCTGCACCGGACTCTTTTCGCGAGTCGGGATTAATTATAGACTGAAACGCAAACGATGTCAAGTGGCAGGAACATTTTTCATACTTTCATACTTTCCATTCTTTTTCCGGCTCACTCCGCGCTGTGCAAACCTATCGTTATCTTCTAGACAAATATTTATTAAATTTCCACCGTTGCATGATTTTTATTTGTTAAACTTTTTATATTTTAAAAACTTATCAATTTTTATATTTTATATTTATCTTTTTCGACAAAGAAGTGGTTGGAAACCATCTCTAGAGAATTCCAAAAGTAGTCAAATAATTTTACACTTCCCTACACACGCAACAAGAAAGAATTGCGTGAGAAGATAATATTTATATAGGAACGTAAACAGGGAAAGATGGCCATCTAAATGTCTTAACACTTCCAGGAATTTTACTTCTCTTCCTCTCTCACAGAGTTTATATTTACTTTTTTAAATTCTTTCTCTGTGAATAATTCAGAAATTGTTGCACAACATTTGTACATTGAAAATAATTTTTCCTCAATGTGTGTATTATAAACTTATTTATAAACTAATATATTAATTTTTTTATCTTGCTTTATTGTAAAATTATAAAATTACTTTCTCACGCATAATGTCTAGCTTTACGAGATTAGATACGTAATTCGTAAAATTATATTGAATAAAATATAGATCATAAAATTATTATCAAGATTAAAAATTAATGATCGCGTAGCTAGCAGCTATATGTTACATTCTAATCGACGTTGCACGTATACACGCAATTTATCACGATTCAATGCGCACCGGCGTTAGAAAACAACGGCTTTTCCGCGAAAAGAGCAAATTGCGACGGTCTGAAGAATAGCAAGATAAATTGCGGTGCTCCATTTAACCCCTTGCTCCCGTAATTAATCGTACGTATAACATCCAAAGAAATTCAAGAGCGAGAAATGCAGAAAGTTGGACACGTAGATTACAAGTTTGTACTTTTCCTTGACGTGCATTAATCAAACGCTACAAATAATAATTTTAGGGGTTCTCTAAAACTATATATTTGATTGATAAACTAGTAAATTGTTAATCGATCCGAAATTTCTCTCTATATGGATTTCATTGGGGATCATTTCTTGCATGATTTCTATACAATACTCTACAAAATATTTTTTCGATCATATACATAAAATAAGTAATGAATAAAGTTTTTTGTAATCAGCCAAAAGCTGAACCTAATAATAAATAGGTAATATAGCGTATTATATCGTATCACAAGATTGTCGGACAATTGCACGTGTCTCGCTGTAGATGAGAAAAAATTTCGTTCATAACAGAATAAAGTCGGATGATTTAGAAGAGCAACGTAAATATCATTGGTAGAGTGTGCACTTTCGACGGTGCCAGGCGCTCTCGTAGAAGGCGCGCGGAAAATATATAGGGGCAACCGTGAGGTGGAAGTTGGAGTAGAAAAGTCTATGAGAACCTCTGGTCTCTGGCGCGATCAAAACTTCGGCCATCGCACGCGAGTTTGTGCTAGTTTAATGCTCGTATTACGCAAGGCCATGTTTATGTTTACAGTAGTTTAGCACGGGAAGAGCTCGGAGAGTGTGTCTCAACGAACCCTGTTCACGCCGCTCGCCTGTGTAATATATTGCATACGTCGGGCTCTGCAAGCCCAAGAAACTATCCCGTCCCTTATCCGGTTTGTCTCCTCCTCGCCGACCCCTCGGAATTAAATTCGTCGGGTACGCGACGAATTCCGTGCGCACACGCGCGTGTACTTATTTTGCAGTTTGCACTAAATACGAACGGCGTGGCGTGTATCGCGAACTTGGTTATTACTCGTCAAAGCAATCCGATTTATCAAGGTATGCGACCCCAAACTTGTCGACGCAAAGTTGCATGTACGTGCCGTGAAATCATGAACTTGCAAAACCATGCATTCGTAGCTCGAGCGCGTCTAGGATAAATGTATATATATATAGAGCAGGTAAAATCACACGGCAAAAGTACGATTGCGGTTGTTGTGATGGAAACTGCATGAATGAAGTTACGGATAGACGTTTCTCATAATTGTAAGTTATATTTTATTCAGATATTTTAAAAGATGTATTATGATCACAGAGAGATGGATGCCCATAAATTAGTCTTACTTACAACCTTTTGCAAAAGTTTAATACTGGAAAGATATTATAGTGAATAATTATATTTTAAATATTTAATTGGTCACTATTAAATTAGATTTTTGTAAGGGAAATCACATTAATATTAATCATTTATAATATTAATGTTAATTGCAACCAGCTGTGTGTTCATGTATATTAATTTCAACTAATTCTTAAAACTTTCTAATTCTTAAAATAGAAGAGTTCTTAATTGAAAGAATTGTTCTCGCGCTACTGAATGAACAGTTATTTGTCATAAAGAATGCGAATTAATTCAGAATAAAAATGTATGAGAAGTCATAAAGCCAAGAATACATATTCAAGAACACTAATATCACGCACAGGTAATAATTTCAAAAGATTTATCATTTTTATCATTGTCTCACAATCATGTCAAATAGCCATGGAAGTACAGTGATACATTATAGCGTTTTATCATGTAAACGCGCGTTTCTCATGTCAGGTTCACGTCAAATACATATACCATACCTCCAATTGCTAATTCACAGTTTGATGAAATACTGTTGTTGTATGTTGTTTTTACGATTGAGACAACATATTGCTACAGTAATTAAATCCTATATCGCGTGCCATGCGGCTTACACTCGCTATCTTTAACACCCATAAAATGCACTTAACAATTTACGAGTTACGAAGAAACTACGAAGGAACTCTTAACAAGCTCTATCTGATCGCGCGGGTCACGAACTTTTTTATTGTCTATTTTTAAAAAAAAACATAGACTTTAATAAATGTTAATTAAATACAAGAAATGATTACAGAAAAGAGGTCCTATGTAAATTATATTTTCTTTTAAGCAAATTTAAATTTCTACAACCAGAGAAAAAATAGCGAAAAAAATGTCAAATGTAACATAAATATTTAGTATTTTCCTATTTAAAAAAAAAATTTATATTAATAAGAATATTATCAGATCAGTTAAAAAACCATCTACATTTGTCTAATCCTTTATAGTATACACGATTGGATTTTCGTGTCGGATGTACTAGTTATAATATTTATTTATAATTTTTTTTATAATACGGAACCTTACAGATATTTTCTAAAGATGTTAAAGTGTATATAAGAATCATTTAATAATTTTTGTATACTTCTTTGTAAAAGTGATAAAAATTAACTCAGACTCATCATGCCTAGTAAAGGGCTGGAAAATCACTGTATGTACTCAGGGTTACTAATAACTGTTCTAAGTTATGCATATGAGGCGCGACGTTGAAAAGCGACTCGCATTTTAACTTGTTTCTCGCAAATAATATTTATTACCGCTATGCGTAAAAGTTGTCCACGTACCGAATAAGGGCCTTTTACTTTCTGCAATTATGCAAATTTTCCAGTTTCATTCTCAGATGGCCGTTTCACGCGGAATAATAGGACGTCTCGCGGAACGCTCGAAAAGAAAGCCTTTAACTTCCACAAAAGCCCCTCCCGGCTAGCGCTGTGAATAGAAAATGCGTGATTGTGCGCCTCAATCTGCATTGTATCTATGTGCAATAAAGTCACCGCGCAACAGATTTGATACGCTGGCTACGTTCTAAGGAACGTAAGCAGTGGCATAATCACGAGCGCAATATTCTCTTCTTTATCCCACCGCTGGTATTGTCGCAAATATTGCATGTTTACCGTTAAAGAAATACGCTAAATTAATAAACTAGAAATTCTTTATTTTGTGTAAAATAATTAAATATTATACATGCACCTGTTAAAATGCTACTTTCTACTGTTTTATGTAAAATTTATCTTATATTCCACTTTTAAAATTATTAACGTATCAAATACCTATCCATACGAATTGAATAAATTATAGCTAGTACAATGATTATACAAATGTTTAATTATACAATTGAAACATAATAAAAAAAATTAAGCTGCAAAATTTGAAAAACAGTATCCTACAGAAAGCACTAAATAAAAAATCAAGATGTTCTTGATTTTTGCACGAGCTTTGCGATTCTCCTTTTTTTAGTGTAATTTCCGATTCGTTTTATAATAATCCACATTCTTTCATTTTAAACGATTACGAGAGAAGATATATGAATGTATATTACGCGACAATTTTTCACATGAGCGTTGCGCAAGAAGAGATATGATATTATATTTTTGCATCTAAGCGCGCTCGCAGTGCAGTGAACAGTGCGCGGATTAAAGTCGCGATGCCGATCGCGCAGTAGTACAAGTCAACAATTCGGCATGGGCCGTCCGCGCGCGCGGCGCGGAGCGGAATTCGGAGTGTCCGCGACACGAAATAGCTCTTGTGCGTACTCGAAAAATAGGACGAGCGGTGCTTGAACCTGCCGCACTTAAAGCACCGTAACACGTATTACGTGTTCACGAGCGAGTTTGATGAAAACAGCCCTCTCTCTCTCTCTCTCTCTCTCTCTCTCTCTCTCTCTCTCTCTCTCTCTCTCTCTCTCTCTCTCTCTCTCTCCCTTTGAACCTGCCTGCGTCGTGCGATGATGCGACACGAAGAGCCCGCATAATGAAATTGCTAATAACGCGGCTCGCGCAGACTGCTAGTCTGGTGGCTGCCATAAACGCTATACCGATAGATTTTGTGTCTCGTTAAAAGCGCCCCGTTAAATACCTGGCACTAAATCCGGGCTCGCGATACAAGAACGCCGCACCGGACCGATCGGGTGACAAGACACGCTCGACGTTGCTTGAACGTAAATCGTATAAATCGATTGGAAGGTCACAGGCATATAGTTATTCTGTACTTTGTTCATTTCCGCGTATTGATATGCCAGAGATTCCAAGTTAGCCGTTTAAAATAAATCAAAACGTTTCTCATAAATGTAAAATATAGAGAGCGAATCAACTTATTTGAAGGATTTACAGAATACATGTGGACTTGTATGATTTGTAGAGATTTATTTTCATGTGATTTAATTATGTCTAAAATCTTACAGATTATTTATTTTTATTTATGTTTAATTCTTTATTTTCTAAAGCTAACAATCTATTTGCATATCGAAAATAGAAGAACAGGATTCTACGATATTGAACATGTATACCTATATACTTTATACCGTTTTTTTTCACATTATTTCTTGTCAGAAAGGTGCCGATGTTCTTTTTTTAATTAAAATATTGCGACCCCTTAATCATCGATAATTCAGGTCTGTGCGTTGCTGCGGTAATGATCAGATATTTTGCTGTGAGACTTCAAAGTGCCTGCCCGATCAAATTAAGGTTTAAAGGTTCGTATCTCTTCGCACCATAATGGAATTAGCATCATCTTAATTTGCAAAGATCATTCGAGGGCCCTTCGTTGCTCATTGCGGAAATTTCCTCAAGATATCTCTGTCGGTGTATTTATAATCTTTTTTTATTGCGAGACGTTCCCCTCTCGAAAGGTGCTTAGAAAAAGATCGGGGAGGCGAAGAGGCAGACAACCTCTCGTCGTAACAATTGCGTTGACATTCATTAGAGTGTTGTGCAAAGCTGCATGCAAAGTTGTTCGAAAAGTCAGAATGAAAAGTAAATATTTTCCTTCGCGTTCGCCCGCGCGTTCTGCAATAGCGACACTCCGGTGTTGCTTCTCAGTATTGTCTGTCATTATAACATCTTTGCCGTGAAGTCTTTCACATTATACACATATAATGCGCGCTATGTATTTGCGTTTTTAACGGAAAACATATTTTTTAAATCAATTTTTTAAATCAATTTTCATTCATATTCATTCTTATAGGCAACTGTTTATTTAATTAATCAATTATATTGAAAGTTAAAATCTAATGACGAATAATAAAACTTGCAAATTTTCTCAAATCTACGAGAAAGAAGATTTGATAAATTATAAAAATTTTATATTGTTACAAATGTTACCGTCAAAACTTATGTTCGTTAAAACCCAATTTCACTAGTTAAAACTAGTTTTAAATGTAGTTGAAACGAGGTCTATAATTGTACTGTTCCACATGGGACTTTCCACGTGAAGCGAGATCCAGCCTCTCACCCTTTTATTTACGGGATGAAACGAGGTCTATAATTGTTCTATCCACATAGGTTTTCGATTTTACACCGAATCACCCATTCTAGTTTTAACAAGTAAATTTGGGTCCATTTTTACGTCCATTTCTACCTTAATGTAAATTAACTTTAATATCGGTTTTATTTATTTTTTCCCCTTTTTCTAATTCTTAGAACTAGAAAAAAGATACAAAATAAGGTAAACCAAAATTAATGTTAAACTAAGATTAAAGTTAATCTATATTGATAGAAATGGCCATTAACGGGTTAGGGATTTTGACGGTAACATATTCAAATATAAGAAATAATTACGAAGAGATGTAATTTTATATAAGTAAATGCATACAATATGTATGTATTTTTCTTCATTAATAACATTATTACCTTATACATACTGCAAGATATATGCGAATGGCAAATTTCTGCTTTGATTATATAGCGCTATACTACCTATAGCTAAATATCCGGGCATAAATTCTGAATGGAAATCAAATCGGTCGCCCGACGGTGATACCAGCTACACCTACTTCGATTTTTCTGCCAGCGGCAAGACAGGCAGATAACCGACGGCTGTTGCTTTTGCATGGACATCCGTATCCCGGCGATTCCGTCCGTTGAAGTGAAAACCCGTGTTATCATTACGTCCGATCCCTTTCCCGCGCTCGCGCTCCGTAGGAAAAACTTTTCGACGCGCTTTTCCGCACGGAGTCTCGCAATCGACGACCTCTGGCCAGGCTCTTCGTGGCGTATCCAATTTTCTGCGCGCGGATATCGACTAACGCATTGATTGATTCCGGTGCAGGAAGCTCAAGAGAGGATTTCTCGAACGTAAACCCCGTCGCGGCCGGGCGTAGGGCGGCGTCAAAGTTCGCTCATTATACCTGTTGCTAATGGGGATCACGCGCTAATGATTCGCCTGTTATGAACTTTAAAGGACCGTGAAATGTGAAATTCCTTTCCGTTTCCATCAGGTCGACTAGACACGCAGCGAGGAGAAAGAAAGGGATTGAAAGAGAGAAAGAGAAAGAGGGATCGGAACAACTGCGCGGCGGGATCAAACGTATCAGAATAATTTAAAAACTTTTCTTAAAGGGTCTATTCGCGCGCGAGGCATCGCGCCCATTAGGCAAGAATTTGAATTGTGCTGTTGTAATTAGTTGGCGTCGATTTGAAAAACGAATTTGCATACGGTGATGCGAGGTACAATTATTACGAGATAAGCTCCCGCGTTTACCGTTACGTTTATCCATTTCAAGCCACAGTTCTGTTTTGAATACAGATATTTTATTGCATGACGATTCAGCCAAATGTTTTATTAATAACTGGTGATTTTACGTAAAACACAATGCATAATAAATTTCTCGGAAAACATTATTAATAATACGCCCGCTGCACTCTTCTAAACTGCATCGCATCACAAGTATGCAAATCATGGCTGGCCATCGTCGTGCTAATGCATTTTTAATAGATTGCCGATTTAATTTTTGATAGCTAGCAACATGAACTTTCTGGTGCAAAAAAATGCGGAATTGCGTGACGAAAAAAAAATCTACCGTCGCATAATTTCGAGCTTATATATATCATCAATAATATTTTATACCACACTAGGTGCTAACGTGATGAAATAAAAACATGCTATTTTTAATAACTTGACAATTCAATTTTGATTACTGAAATATAGAATTAATATATTTGGTGCATAACGATACGCGGAAATGCGTATACGGAAAGAACGATTTTGTTGAAAGATTTAAAAATTTTGCTAAAAACAGATCTGAAAATAATTTTTTATTAAATCATCAAAATAATTTGTTGGAATGTTAAAACTGATAAGCATTGCTATAAAACGTTTTGATATTCTAGCAATCATTTTGACTTTCGCATAAAATTATTTTAATTATTGAACAAAAATTATTTTCAGATCTGGATTCAGCAAAATTGTTCTTTCCGTGTGGAAATAATTTATACGCACAATTTCAGAGCCATCCAATTTTTTCATAACAAAATCTTATCGCATTACTTACCGATGGCAAACGAAATCAGAGCTGACGTCTATAGATGTGCGGCTATACGGGGACGTCATTCTGGACTCTTGCAATCACGCGGACGGCGCGTTTGAATATCAGAATAAAGAGGCGCTAGTGGAATGATGGTCGTGGATATTCCTCGACAGTCATAAATATTTAAGCGCCTCGAACTTCTCCTCCTTCGCCTCCTCCTCGTAAATGTATGGATGAAACATTGCGCGCTATGAAACTTTTGAAATCACTCGGGGGAAGGTAGCGCGCTCGTCTGTTGATTTTATAAATAAAGAAGTTGTCGGATGATATCTGGCGGCGCATTTCTCGTTATAATATTTGTGTGCAACGCGCTCGCGGAATAATACGGAAATCGATTAAGTGACAGTGAAAGTCACGGAGTCCGCATTAAGGAAAAAAAGATTATCTCGATCACGGATAAGTTTTGCGCTATAAAAGAAAAACCAACTATTTTACGTTCTACTAAAACGAAAGAAAGCTCTATCGAAGAAAAAAAAACGCGAGCATGTCAGCGACGTCTCTAATACCGAAAATAAAACTGTTGACAGAGACGAAATGCGTTTAAGTCACGCGATATGGAAATAGGGGCGTACTATTAAAGCAATTTTAAAATTAGAGCCAAAAGTATACCGGGGTTTTTTTTTTAAATCTTGACATAGAATTCTGCGAATTTGTATTCAAATCGAATTATTTAAATTGTCAGGTTTATCACGATTCCCCGAACACGCACAAGATTTCGCGCAACAAACGCGCAATTTCGGCTAAGATACATTAATCATCCTCTGTCACCAAGTTTCCGCAAGTTTTTACACTACGATCCCGCGCCCTTCCGCCTAATAAGCCCCTCCACCCTCTTCCCTCCAAGGATAAATCTTTTACTCCTTTTTTAATGATAACACCGACAATAAAGTAGCTTCCAATTTTAACTGCGTTATCGCCGCGGAAACTTTCGCGGCGGTGGGATGAAGAGGCAGACGGGGGGGGGGGAAGGATGTAACAGGGTAACTTCGTCCTGGCTACGTCCTCGCTCGCGTATTGATCGGTCAGGTGTGTGCATACAGTTTGCTGCAGGATTTCCCGTTCGTAAAATCCCTCCTCCTTGAATCGTCCTCCCCCCCCCGTCTCGCCGTTTAAACCTTTGAAAGCTCGCGGCGATTCCTGTCCCGTTTCCCTCGCCGAGAATTGATGCAATTTCACAACGCAACTTGCACCGGGCAACGAGAGTTGCTTTTTCTCTCGGATACGTTTCACGAGGGGGCGACGGCCCTTTATCGCATAATAATAGCGGCGGTAATTTTCAATTAGGAATATATCTACAGCGAACGGATAACAAGGTGTTATGATATTTTACGCGGAGCCGGAAGAACGTAAAATCCCACCAACGCGAAGGATAATTTAACAAAGGAGCATTGTTTTAATGCGCATATATTTAGCTTACCGTTAAAATAACGCATTAATTCTCTTATGCAAATTTATTTACGTTTGTGGACGTCTTTTTCCTTTTCAAGCAGACGCAATATATTACCATAATAATTGAAACTGAAAATAATTGAGTAACGTGGATTAACGAGTCAAGCTGGTTATATTTCGTCAAAGAAAGATGAAATATTTTAATAATTAAACATTATGTACTCTGGCATACTCTGTTTAATTGTCCTTTTACAAGATAAAATATATAAACGTATAAGTATATCAATTTAGAAAAAGAAGGTACAACATTTTTAATAACGAGTGAACTTTATGTTCTGTTAATATGAATTTATACACACAGAGACATAGGTACATATATTCACATATCATCCAATTTTCTGTTAATTCAAGTATCAGAAAGAAAAGCGCGTTAATTACTTGAAATCCTGCCCGAGTAATAAAAGCGATGAAAGCTCGAACAAACCTGAAGCTCTTGGCATAATCATTTATACATATCAAAGGATTCTCTCACAAGATAAGGGTGCAAGGCGTGGACGAAAAATTTGAATAAGCAACCGCAGCTGTCATGAATTGTGAACTTCTTTCTTCGTTCTCATGCATTCGCGGGGCGGAAATGACGCGTGCGAACGCAAGGAACGAAGGGACAAAACCGCCAAGGGACCAAGGGACAGGAACGATGAACGAGGAAGAACGACGAGGTGTTCTTCCCATCGTTCTCTGTCCCCGCGGCTTCTTCTTCTCTCTCTCTCTCTTCCGCTTTTCTTCGCTACCGTCCTCTCTATAAACCCGCTGATTCTGTTTGCCCTGCGCTGTCCCTTGCGGGGTTGATTGCAGCGCAGCCGGCCTGACGGCTCTATTCCGCGCACGTTGACCATAACCGAATTAGCGGGTAATTAGTTTACATAAAATTACGCCGACCGACTCCGCCCTTTTCCTCCCGCGCGCGCTCTCTTCCGCCCGCTTACTCTGGCTCCCTTCGTCTTCCGGATCGACCGGTCGGCCGATTACACCTACGGGGCACCTGTCTATCTGGCGGTCGACACGCCAACACGCTCGAAAGCCTATATCGCCCAGCTTGCTACGCAATTTCATTATCGGTGATTTAGTTGAACGCATCCCGCACCGGGCGTTACGCCGCGCCGCTCGACGCGGTACCGGAAGTGCCGGGATGCGCCGGTGGTTTATGAGCTGTGTGATGCTCGCTCACACGCGCAAGCGGCAAAATCGGAAATGTAATTGTCGGTGATCGCGACCGAGCCTGCGCGTTTCTACACCGCGCGAAATTATGTAATGAACGTCCGTGGCTTTATTTACAAAAATGTAAATTTCTGGTTTTTTCTCCAAAACTTTGCAGTAATATATATATATATATATATATATATATATTTAAATATTTATATCAAATTGTAAAAATATTAACGCAAGAATGTAGCTATACTGAATTTTCATTTAGATCTTAACGTCAAAATCCAAGTAAATTTTCTACAACTTATCATTCATCTCGCTTTACGGATTAACACATGGAAAGAACAATTTTGTTGAAAGAGCTAAAAATTTTGCTAAAAACAGATCTGAAAGTAATTTTTGATTGAATCATCAAAATAATTTGTTGGAATGTTAAAACATGATAAGTATTGCTATAAAACGTTTTGATATTCTACAGCAATCATTTTGACTTTTGCACAAAATAATTTTTGATTATTGAACAAAAGTTATTTTCAGATCTGGATTCAGCAAAATTGTTCTTTCCGTGTATAATTAAAGTAATTTTTACGTTCAACTGCACATGTTCTCGGAAGCTTGCCAGAATGCAATCATGTTTTTCTATCGGTAAAAAAAGTGGGAGATATAATTATAGTTGCCGGTGTCAGATGTTGAGAGTCCATGGTATAATCAACAGCTTCATCAACAGCTGAAACCCGCATGAGCCATAGTATAAATTTTTTTTCCATATTTATGTATATAATCATATACGGAATGCATAATCTCCATACCTTTTACGTCGCGAAAGTGGGTGCAAGATGTTTGTCATGCGCGCGTATTGCGGCGCGGGGCGCAAGTGCATCTCACCCGAGCACGCATCTCATATTCATAGACTCAAACGCAGCGCAACATGTTTCATGGGCAATTCCTCCGGCATCCGATATCCCGTAAAATATGCATGCGTGTTATCATTACCGCTCTACGTGGCGCGTACCGTTTCTCGCGGCGGAGGCATCATACGGACGATAATGCCAATAACACGCTTCAACGATACATTACACGCGCATACGCTTCGGCATGAATAATTTTTAAACCGCGAGTGCGTGATCGCGGGTCACGAAAAAAATCGCGCTCGCGGATGACGTGTAATCGCAGATTTGTATTGCCGAAAAATAGACGCGCATATAGAATTCTCTCTTTCATACCTCTCTCTCTCTCTCTCTCTTCCATTCTCTTCGCATTATAATGTAATCCAACGGTTTATACCCATTGCGAAGCCTGTCTGCAGTGTCAAGAATATAATGGATTCCATATCCGCGATGTATACAGCACTCCGTATAAGCGAGAGTACATTATCAACAGCGATGACGACCACTTCATTGTTACTTTACGGAAAGGTCAGCTCTCGTTTGGCCTTAAAGTTCGAAGTGTGCCGCGTTAATTAATGACATATCCGAGAGGAAATAAGGCGCCGGTGTATCCCACGCCCTTCGCCCTTACGAAGCAGCGCATTCGCGCGAAGGGTTCGACGCGGGTCGCTCGCAAAAGTCACATTACCACGGGTGAGGGGGGAGGGGGAGGATCGCCGTACGATCGCTGTCCGTTAATACATTAGCGCGAGCGGCCTGGCAGTTTTGTCTACCGAGCCGGAATACCGAGTTGGCGGTGATAACGCCATTATAAAGGTCACTGTCGTGACTCTCCCTCCTCTCCTCCCCCTCCTCCGTCGACGGGAGAGAAGCGGGTGGCTGGTCGGGGGTCAGGGGGTTGCTGCAACCTGCCTGCCGGCAGCTACCCTTCTATGCCCGGGGGTCTCGACGTCGTTCTCTCCTGTATTCATGAACTTGAACGTGACCGTTAGCAGCTCGGTGAGTCCGTATCCGCGACTTGCATACGCGCGCGGAGGAAAGATTATCTGCCACGACCGGAGTCTACTTCTCTCGACCCCGCGATCAGCTCTCTACAACAAAAAGAGAATTCCTCATCTCCGGAGGTCTAACTGTACATACTGTTATCTTCGGAGCGCATTAGGAGCTGCATTTCTTAAGCTCTACGTAATGCAGATTAGTTGCATTATTGTATCAGGGTTGAATTATTTAACGAGCTTATATCTTGACTTAAAATATCTTGGCTTTTAAGTTGAAGCGACAATTCTGTAAAACATTTTTTTATTGTAATTTTTTAACAAAATGTTACAACGTCCATCTGTGTAAAAGCAAAATGCACGATTTTCTTTATTGAAGCAATATAATGCGTCTATTAATTACTCTACTACTCTTTTTGCTGATGATAATTTAAAATTTGAAGTTATATGTTATATGTCTCACGTAGATGCTTAAGGATTAAATAAATATGTTTATATTAAAGTGCGATATTATTATATTGATGGCGTAGGTGTTTGGTCAATCAGTGGACGTCTATGAATTTTGTGTTTGCAGTATTCTTAAAAGAATATATGTTAAATACATATGTATATTCTTTTAAGATGTATGTTGAATTATTGAGAGATCGAAATGAATAAAAAGTACAATTTAATATGAAGGAAGAAAAACCAAAGATGAGTGATTTCAAAAAATCTATATGTTAATATGTTCACTATATTGTTACAAAATATGCGCATATTATTTTTTTCTAATTTTTTATTCTCTACACTAATTTCTGCGCATAGCAAACATTTGATTCGAATTGAAATTCGAAATTTATTGCATTGAAAAACTAAATTGATCGCATATAATAGAATGCATTGCTAATCTAACAACAATAATTCTTTTCATCAGAGAGGTTTGGATAATTCAGTCTATATTTTTCTTATAAATATATCCAAGCTATATAAACGGAAAGGAAAACATATAGAGTTGATACACACTGCAATACGTTGTAAATGAAAACACAATGTCGTATCCAAACAAGGGATAGGCTGTTTAAAACAATGAAAACTTTTATGACAAAAGCAGGCAATACTCGAAACGTGCGGTGATGTAGTTTTATAAGCCATTTAACATGTAAAATAAACCGATTAAATATGTCTATCCAAGAATGCAAATTTCATCGGCTGCGACCGTCATATAATACAATTACACGAATTGGTAAATTTGCAATAACACGCTTACCAGAGTTGCTTTATACGGAAATGTTTTTGGCCATTGCTCATTAAGTGCGCAATGTCAACCAATATCAACACATTTTAATTAATCAAGCCCTTCACCTCACTTAACGTAAAAGACTAACGGTAAATTTCCCAATTTATTAAACTTTCGCGCAGTCTCGAGCGGTTATATTTTCGTGTAACATACGTGCGTTCGATATTCAACAGTTGTAGTTCTTAGAAAACCGTTCTGAAAGTCTTTCTCAAGAAGAAGAAGAAGAAGAAGAAGCAGAAGAAGTCTGTCTGGAAGAGCAAAATTGTTCTTCCTCTTCAAAGGTCTCCAAGAGGAACAACTGTGCTTCCTCTTGGAGGTTGCTATTGACGCACCTCGGATATATAGTAGAATAACTTCGAATAGAAGACGGTTTCTTCTATACATGTGCCTTATTGCAAGTTGGAAAGTTGAAACAACCTCTTAAACTAAAGTGAATGTATAAGAGTTAAATTATAGGAATCAAAGAAGAAAGAGGAAAAGGAGACACTATTATTGTTATTAGATAAGTTTTACTCGCAAACGCTTTTTATATTTCAATCTTTGCTATTTCTAATGCTATCGCTTGACCGTAACGTATCTGCGTAACGTTTTTACATTTACAATTCGTTTGGATGCAATTATGTGCGATTAAAGTACACTACCAGGTGGCGTCTACCGCTGCGAGGGAAGGTCGAGTGAAAGCGACGTAATCTGACTTAAGGCTGCGGGATATCAGCATTTTTGTCCTCCTCTCGCGCGACTTAACCCCTTCTACGTCATCCCCGGCGGGATTAAAGATACTGAGAATGCGGAACCTCGGCGTGGGGACTTCGGAGGTTGAGACAAGTTTAATCCCCCGGCTGTAATTACGTCGTATTCCAAGGCTAAAAATATTTCGAACCCCGAGGAAAGGATAAATGGTCAGGATGTGAGGGACGGTCAATTAAGCGCGACTTTGTGCCTTCTCTCGTCTGGATTTCCCGCGCGATTTTCGCTCTCTCAGCATTCATCGTTTCTGTGTTGTCCATTTACGGAAGAATCGGGAACACTCGGATGAACACACGTATGGGATCCCGGCGGTTTACGCTCGTTTTGACCCGCTGAATCCGACAACTTGCTGGATTTAAACGTTTTCGCAGCGTTAACGATTTAATATGTTTAAACTACGAAAGAGCAAAATATCACGAACTTAAAAGATCTCTTTTTATTACATCAACATATTAATATATAAAATCAAATAATTTCAAATTAAATGAAGCACGGTTTATTTTCGTAAAAAATGTCGACAAATGTAATTTCTATTTCTATTTTAAATATAATTATTATTTCTTTTTTTGAATCATCTAGTTAGATTACAATCCGTCGCAAAAGAGTTCTCTAATTTCATCATTTACTCGGACATTGTCGAAAATAGCTCTAATTAAAATTTAATCATTCGACGTGAATCGTCGATATTGTCGCGGCAATATTATATTCGAGCGAATATTATGTCAGACGGCAAAGTTTCGTCGAGGGCTCATTAACTAAAACCAATTACTGAGACGGACAGATTTAATTTTCCGCCGGCGATAAAATTAATTCAACGCGGCATTCGTCTAGTACAGGATATTAGCACGATGAATTTTGTGAAAAAAAAAAAAAAAAAAAAATTAATTCAACGTGATCATACATCCGATTATCTTAAGACGTATCAAATATAATGGAAATAAAAAGGTAAAATTCTTTAAAAGAAAACAAATGTAAATAAGTTGTATATTACTACAAACACATATAATTTGTAATACCTAACTATTGCATTTGATTTCAATTATAAGACTACTATAACATCTATTATAAGAATTATATTAAAGAAATGTCATATACCACATAAATTTCTTGCTGTTTTTATATTATTCATTAAATCGTGACAAACTTGTAAAAACTTTTACATTTTAATATTAGAAATTTTCTCGATACGGTTTTATATTTTATTACTTAAAATTTGATGCTACATCTCTTGAAAATATACATAATGCTTACGGATGCGCGTAGTAAAATAAAATAGCGATAAATATAAGAATATTTTTTGATACTGCAGTTACTAACAATAAAATCTTGCTCCCCGATGTGTTCAATTGAATCGATAACGTTCGCGCAAAGTTCAAAGGCGACTAAAAGCGGCAGGAATGAAAGCGAAGCCAATAAGAAACAGATCAAGACAAAAACGAAACTTAAGAGAACCCCAGAAGCACCTTACGATAAATCGTGGCGACGAAAAAAAGAACTCTTACCAATGCTGGAGACAGAGGGGAGTGAATTGTTCCAGGCAGGGAATCGATATATTGGTATTTTTTTTTCGCGCTTCAATATCTATTCAGAGCTTTTTTAGAAACTTTCGTGAAAGCTGTGGCAAGTGAAAGTTTAATGAGCCGGAACACGTGAGAAAAGAACTTGATTGCAAATGAACTTGATTCCATGGCATTGCACTAAAAATGTGTAATTATATTTTATTAAATATGAACTATGTCGAATAAAAATCATGCAAGTACTCATTTTAAATTTAACTGCTTTCACTAAATCTCTATTTACAATTTTATTTTATTTTTACAATTAGTGTTATTGTATTTTAATTATGCAATTATTGGGTACACGAAGAAAAATGTTATGTTAACAGCAATTAGCTAATAGCAATCTATAATATATAATTAAAATTTTGTTAATTTAATAATAATATTAATGAAACAAATACATCTTCTTGTTTTAATGAAATGTTATTTATTTCATTAATTTCATTGATAATGATTTATTTCATTGATAAAGATTATTTTCAATTGAACTGATGCTGTTAGTACATTATTTTTTCCGTATATTAATAATGTGACGTTTATAAACTGTAAATAAGAAATTATCAATAATTATATTAAATATAATTTCTTCGTTAATTTTAATTTTTTTGCGATTGAATACACACGGACTGTCTAGTGTTGACCAAACATAACGCAAATCAATGGTCGGTACCATGACGACACTTATCTCTTCTGGAACACTCTGCCACGAGACTCTTCGAGGGTCACTCGATCGAAGAAACGTTTCGTGCTGCCATTGTCCCTTTTCGAGCTCACCATCGCTTTACCGTATGCAATAAAACCAGTTATAAAGCAGGGTATCGCAAAAAAGGTCGTCCAGCTGAGTGGCTGGAGGATAATTGAATCACGTCTCGCAAAAAAATTGAAAAATCTAGGAAATTGACAGCCATATATTAAGGCAATAAAAGTTCACCGAAGTTTACAAAAAAAAAAAAAAATTATATATATATATATATTATTGATAATAATAATTATTAACAACAGTATTATTAAAGTGTATTATTTAAATGAATTACGTTCATTTTTTATCGTATATTTTTTTCTCTCAATCGTATATTTTTTCTCTTGTTAAAAAAACGAACAAAATTGAGACTTCCAAACAAACGCATGATCTCTAAAATAATGTTTTAATATATTGAACACTTTAAAGTATATTTTACACAATTTTACACAATACAACCTTGTGACTAACAATTTAAAAATTTGTGGAGAGGGTTTTTGATATTAAATTATTTTACTCAAGTAGATATTCTGTTATTTCATTACAGATGCCATATGGAGGACCGATCTGGACTGGATGGTGATACATCGCGATCGCTTGGTGTTGCTAAGTTTCATGAATCCGATCGGCAACTTGAGTACAATGACTGGCTCAGTAACTCCTCAAGCTTTCGTAACCCTGGAGGATGGTATTAACGAGAACCTCGATGAACTCACCACTCCAACATCTAGTTTAACAAACATGGCGCTTCCAGATACTGTCGAGCCTCGAACCGAGACAACTCGGTTCTGGACTGTTCTCTATCCAATTGTTACAGATCCGCCTTTATCCCACACCTCGTCCCCTAGTACGATTCCTAGCAAATCTACGGCGAGCACCGAAGTGATTTCGACAACTCCGAAAATGGCATCGCTGCCGAAAAATAGCACCGCGAGACGTTCGACTGCGAGACCCCTCACCAGGAACGGTAGTTCGAAGGGCAGATCGAAGGTGAAGAATCTCATGAGGTTGTCCACCACAGCTAAACCCGCCAGAGTCGTCGATGGTAACATGACGGCTCAAAGTATGTCATTAACAATGAACAGTCTGGCCGATCTTGATCATCCCGAAAATTTGAATCTGGAACTGCAAACAGGTAAACCAATTCTCAATCTACACATTGAATTGTAACGCTTTCGTTTTTAATATTTAACAGCATTTTAATTATTCAACAGCAGTTTCAACAAAAATAATACGCCGAAAAATTCTTAAACGTTTTTTAAAAATGTCAAAATGTTTTTATAAATCATTTATTTATCACATAATATGCACAAAAATATGAAAAAATATTTCTATTTTTTTTGCATATTAAATAACAAACAAACCCAAAGGATTTATAAACACATTTTAACATTTTAAAAACTTTTACGGATTTTTTTAGATATTTTTATTGCAATTGTATATAGCAATTTGCATTGCAAAATCATTATACACAATACAATTTTTTTTATCTTTGATAAAATTCATCTAAAATATTTTAAGTTATAATTTTGCAAGCTTATTGTATTTAATAATTTTTACAACCGAACTTTAACTGAAATTAAATAATAATATTTTATGTGTTACCGAGAAGTTTTTAAATATGTATTAAAATACGTGCTATCTATATAAAATCTTTATATACAAAACTTTATATACAATTATGAGGAACTAATACAATATAATAATATTTACAGATATGAAAATATAGATTGCAGTGTGTATAATATTTGTAAGACGTAGCTATAATAAGGAGAGAATTAATTACCTTTTATCTAAAAATGAGATCTTTTAGTTTAAAAAATATTTTTAGAGCAAAAACCAATGAAGCTGCAAGCGTTACGAAAATAATAAAAAATAATTACTGAAGACACTAAATAAAAAAGGGTTTTATTTTATCATAAAACGTGTGATGACATAAAAGTATAAATTAATAAGTTGAGTGGCGCGTAATTTTTTTCGTAATACCTTGTAAAATTGCGCCGGTAGTTGAATTTGACTTCGCACCGTGATAGAATAAATATCGCGGAAATACGCGCTCGTTGAAAACGAGATTATTTACACGTCGCGTACTTCATTTTTCAGCCGAGTCATACGGCCCGATTACGTTGGAATATCTAAATTACGCCGCCGCGCTCGGCGTCTACTCGGTAAGGTACCCCGCCGTCTTCTGGTCGTGCAACAAAGCATTGGGCACGATTTTCAGTCTGCAGCTGGTCATAAATTCAGCGCAGAGTCTGCTGGCTTACGCTGGAATGTCCGTCCTTTACAAGGTAAGCAACGCAAAGTATTCGATGCCAGTTAAAACTCACGGGAAACTTCGGACTAACGTCTCAGTCGGTCTCGCGTATACACGAGATATTCTCTGCGGATACAAGAAAACTTAATAAAAGTTAATGAAACGCTAAGGAATCCGAGAAACGTCGAAAGTCTCCTCCGAGAAATGTATCGTAGAATACGACGCCTACGTTTTATTCGAAAAACATCAGAAATTTGTCGGTATAAGTTAAAAGAGAAATAACCATTTAATAATTCAGAAAGCAAATGCAAAGCCGTTATTAAAATTGACACAATTGATGCAATTTTAGTAATACAAATCTGAAGTTTCGTAACTATTTCGTGTCAATTTTAATCTTATCTAAAAAAATGATCAATTCCTTAACTTTGCAATATATATTTAAATAAAATAACGCTGTCCTTTACATTTTGAAGAAAAAATTTATCTCTTTTATTAATATCTGTTTAGACATTTGTCTCTTCATGTATTTTATAATAATGAAAATCACATTTTTGATCAAGTATATATATATATTTTTAGGTCCAGGTGGTAGGTGCCTTGAAAGTCCTGCCGCATCTTCGGCATCGCACCGTGCCGACAACCAGTACAATTTCGACAATATTTGGAGACTCCTACTTTCTGCTAGATCCCCCCGTAACTCTCGTGCTCTTCGGCCTCTCGTCCTTTCTAGTGCTCTGCTCCAGCATGGTCATGTACTTCTACGCTCATGGCAGGTAAATATTTAGCGTGTTGTTATGCACAGCGAGCTTATTCGGCCCGTATTTCGATTAAACTTCGGCTGAGATTACTTGCCGGGACTTTCTTTCGCGAAAGAAAATTATCTGGCCCATCCGCCGTTATCAGATAAGGAGCAAGTTTACTCTTTAGATTGCGCGAGGATCATCGTGCAAGAACGCGTTGCATCAGACGCTTGTCAATCTATTCTTTTCATGGAAGGTCTCCAACATTTTGTTTTGAAAACACGAGGATGTCATAAATTATTTTTATGTATGTTTGTTAATTCATCTCTTCTTGTAATTTATTTCACCTTGTAGTTTATTTCTTCTTCATTAAACGCAGCAATATTTTTCTCGCGGAATTCGACGACCCCATAATTTTTACTTTCCATTTATCCGGCTTTTATCTGACTTGCTAATTCGCTAATTTGAAACAGCACTTGTACGCGTAAGACAGACAAGCGTGACTCCCCGATACTGTTATTATTCAGTATGAAACTCAATGGTTTTCTCAATACAACCCAATCCTCCTTTCTCGGCTTTCCATAGCATCCGACAAAGGATAGCAATTAACAATCCCATTGGTATCGCGGGATATCTCTTGAAAGAATCTTTAAAAGAAAAACATTGTTTCCATTTAACTCCATTTAATTTATTTAAAACAAAATAAAAAAAGTAGTCCGCGTTAAACGAGGAAGTTAAAGCTAGGGTACAATCGTTTTAGCTACATTCAAAGTGTATAAGTAATAAAATAAATTTAACGTAAAATCGATTACAACATAAAGTTAATGTGATAGTTCTCAGAAAACTGAATGTAATTCACAGCTTATATCATATCTTATTATCGTATCGGCAGATAATAATTATTTAAAATCGGAGCTTATTTTCTTTGGCTTATTAAAGTCAATTCGCGATGTACAAAGGAAATGAGGTTTTCTTTTTCTGAAGAAGAATAACTCTCTCTCTCTCTCTCTCTCTCTCTCTCTCTCTCTCTCTCTCTCGTCCGTGTTCTCTCTTTTTACTTAACTTCGCGCACAGACCAATAATTATAAATGTATAAAGCAAACGATATGACGGGTATTTAATCGCGCGTCATGCAATGTGCAGGTTCACGGCGTTCCTGAATCAGGAGCGCGAACGTCGTGTGATCCTGTCGAAGGACGGACGCGAGGGCAACGGCTGGGTCTACCTGCCGCATTGCGCCGCGTTCGTCGTGTTCCTGGCGATCGTGATCTGCGGCACGCCGTTGCTCTACGACTACACGGTGGTGTACCGCGGCAGCCTGGACGGCGCCATCCTCGCCTGCATCGTCGGCATGATCCTGCATCTCCTCCTCTGGCTGCTCCTCTGGATATTCCTCACCATCAAGCAACGTTGGACGTTCAAGCTGCGCGTGACCATCGGACGCGCCACCGTGAGATCCGCGAGGTCGGTCAAGCTCGTGACCGACGTCGACTTGCTCTCGGCGCGGGACGACGACGACGGCACCAGCGCGCCCTTGCTCGTCGTCGGTAACGGCAGAACTTACACCATCGCCGACACCTCGCCGAAGCGGGCCATCATGAGCGTGATACAGAAGGCCGCCATGGAGAGGAAGGCCCGATCGCAAGGTAATGGAACGTACCGGCGAAGTATGCCTTCCCGGAATCCGGTAAATCGGATTTGCACTCTTACCGGACATCGCGCATCAGCTTCTACCTCAGCGCCACCAGATAAACGACATTTTTGAAAGAATTGAGTCGTTTTATATCTGATCATATATTTTCCGGGATTTTTCTTGAAGGATGAGTGCCTTCTCTTTTTTCCCGCCGAAAAAGTCAGCGGACGCGGGGGGGAGGGGGGCGAATGTGAAATAAAATAGAGCCCACGGGGGCTTAAAGCCCTGATCGATGAAAGTACGCGCGGCTAATACCTGAAAGCGATTTATCCTTTTCCGCGCCTTTTGCAGGCGGAAACGTCGACGGAGTTGACGGCGAATCGACGGCTGACGGTGACGAGCAGATCTACTGGCTTAGGCCGAAATTACGTCCCTCGCCTACGCAATCCCCGAGCGACACCGGCGGCGCACCGACGTCCGACAAGGGCTGGCTGAACAAGAAGCTCAAGCATAAGGTCACCTTTAACGACCTGCCTAGTACGTCAGGCTCGCGGTAACTACCCTCCTCCCTCCTCTTGGTGTCTTTGTGTATCTGTTTCTACGCTTTTACCACTCTGCCCACGTTACACCTGTAATACAAGTAGCACTTTCTATCCACGTTCCTTATCACGTTTGAAATATTAAACGTAAAACGGACTCTTTCAAACGGCTATAATTAGATTGTGGTAGTACTTATTTTCTCTTCTCTCCGTATCTTCACGAGATAAAAGAAACTTTTTTGAAATAAAATATTGTATGGCATATATATATGTATATATATATATATATTGGTAAGGCTCGGGCTTTATTTCGATAAAACACAATGTACTGGAGCTATTGAATCCTGAGACATTCTGCCTCCTTATCCCTACAATTTGCTATACGTACACAATATTCACCTGAGATATGATTCATGTTGTACTCTGTGACATTCTACTATAGTTTCTCCTATCATCTATTACTGTTGTCAATGTTCAAACGCCTTGAATTCGAATATCTTGGACTGAGATATTTCTCTTTACTTCTGGTGCCTTGTCATCGTTTATATGCGCTAGTGTATTCACATGTATTTCGAAGCTTTCAAGAATTTCTTCGCATTTCACCTCTGCGTATACATCTGTTGTGTATAGCCCCCCCGCTTCCCCCCATATCTATTCCGCTTGATATACTTTATCCAAACCGATCATTCTGTCACTATTTCTCCATCCTTCTTGAATCTCTTCGGCAATCGCTGTGTGCACGGAGACATAGAACGTCATTTGATTGAACACCATCTTTGATTTCTAGTAATAAGGGAAAAACCCGACGAGGCGTCGCTGACGGCGGGCCTGACGATGACGGAGATTACGCCACGTTACGCGAGCTACCGTTAATTACCTCGCTGGACCCTGCCGATGATTCTACCTCTGAAGAAAACAAGGTAAACTATATGTACACCCCGTTAAGTTATTCACAGAAAGAAGAATTATTTTAATTATTTTTTCGTACATATAGAGCGTAATGTACGTAATATTTTTAATTTTAAGAATCTATCTTGTATACATTTTATCATACACGTCATTCATTTTGATAAAGCTGCCAATCTTTCCTTTTCAAGAATTCTTTTTAATTTACTTCCGAAGTTCCTTTATCGTGCTCTATTTGATTGCACCGAATACATTTTCTCATTGCACTCTGCGCCGCTTTTAATTTAGAGATTTTCTTTGCTTTTGACAGTGGCAAAGATGGCCGATAAGTCGTAGGGACGGTATACCTAAATTCAGGAATGTAAGATACACACAAAGATATTTCTGTACTTTCACGTAACATCAATTAACTACGTGTGCCTTTTTCTTGTTAATTGTCCACTAATCTTGTAATGTAGATATAATTATATTATTAAAATTTGTTAGAATAATTTATTACAATAAGCATGACTTAAATATATCATGGCTTATTTATAATAATTATAATATATTATTATATAGAATATTATATAATAGAATAATATACATGTATGTAATAACTCTATAAAAAGTAGTTTATATAATTCATCGATACGTAATAAGAGCATAAAAATCTGAAACAAAAAAAATTATACGAAAGCGATAACTTTATTGATGTATGTAATAGATATCTATGATTGTTTTGCATAGAATTTTTATTCCTTAATATGTCTTTTATTAACATATGCGTTTTTAATTAATGTGTGTTAATGTATGCAAAATAACGGACATGTTTTCTACATATCTAAATATATATATAATAATAATAAATATATACAATAATGTATAGAGCTACACAAAGTTTTCACAGCTTAACAGCTAGATGTGCAGCCTGGCTATCTTGTCGCAACTTCAGTTTTACAAATAATTTTCATCTACTAATACTACATATTTTTATCGCATGAAACTAAAACGTTCTGCTCTCGAATTACTAACGGCGCCGCCTTTTGACAGTTGCTCGAGTGCGTGAACGACGATCAAGTGACTTACTACGCGAATGCGAGTCGCGACCTACAACCGTCGGAGGGTGATCCTTCGCCCCTTCTGACCCCCGATCCTCTACCCGATCCCGCGGAAGAGCCGCTTCCGCTGCCACCTCCGACTCCAACATCCGCACCAACCACCGATATTGTCACGGCGCCACTAACTACAAATGTCCAGGTACTAACAACCTTAACTGCGCATTGTCTGGTTCACGTAGACGAGGACACGAGACTGTCGTTGCACTGAATATTCGCGACAACACTCGAATCAATTGACGATTGAGAATGTGAGAGAAATCACGTACTAATTTACTGCTGGAGAACAGGACATTTTTTTAAGTCCAGTTCTCTTGGTGATAGTCATGATAAAAAAATGACCATGATTAAGAATAGCTCTTACAAATAGTAATTTATATGTAATGACAGTTTCGATCCATCGTTTGCAATGTCCAAAACTTCGCACGAAGAAACTCCACATTAGCCCTGTGTCCTGTGTAGTGTCCAAAGAAAAAAAAAAAAAAACGAAACGCAGTTTGTTAAAGAAGACTACACGTAGTTACTTCAACGTACATTTGTGCATCGTCCTTCCCTATGATACGTATTCTCGCGGTATATGTGTATTCTCGTCGCTTTTACAACACCGCGCAGCCAGAAATCGCAATCGTAACTCAGCGATGGAACTTTCCAGATGAACGGCGGCCAGACGCCGCGGTGCCTGCGTCGCGCGGACTCGGGGATGCCGCACGACGAGCTGACACCACGCTCGGACTCGTCGAACTCGCCGCCCCTGGACACGGTGGGCAGCGGCGGCGGCGGCGCCGGCTCGGTGACCGGGCACAGCAACACCAGCAGCAACAGCGAGACGTCGAGCAGCGGCGTGCACAGTAACGCGAGTAACGCCAGCAACGCCAGCCACAGCAGCTCCCAGCGTCGGGCGACCAGCGTGGACGACCTGACCGGGGAGCCGCGCGAGGAGCCGCGCGAGCAGTGGCGCAGCTGCTCCCTTCAGCGCGGCACGCAGCCACCCACGGCGAACATGACCTTCTCGCCGCCCACCAGTCGCCCCGGCACCAGCCAGTCCTTCTCCTCGCCGCAATACGTGAACCACGTGCCGCCGTACAGCAACGCCGCCGGCAACGAGATCGGCGGCGCCGGCTGCCCGGCGGTTATCCTGGAGAACCCCAACGAGGCGACGGTCGTGATCCGCCGCAAGCTCTCGCGCGCGAAGGTCACGGATCCGCTGAATCCGAACGAGGAACCGTTCGGCCGTTCCACCAACATGAGGATGACCTCCTTCACCGAGAGCAACGACATCCGCATACAGGCCTCCTCGGCGACTCTGCCGCACTATCCCACGCAGCCTATCGTCACCTATCCCCACTGCTCCACGATGCCGCTGCCGCACGCGTCCCACAGCGTGGCCGCGGCGAACATGAGCGGCGGCTCCACCGGCAGCTGCGGCTCCGTGCCGAGGCACACCTTCGTGCCGCCGCAGGTCCACACCACCGTGCCGGCGCACACGACTCTCCCCTCGCATCATAACGGCGTCAGGCTGCTCCACGCTAACGCCGTTGGCCCGAGCAATCCCTTCGTCAAGAGATTCCCGCCGGTGCACGTGCATACCCAGCCCTGGGCTCTGCCGGGCCATCACACCTTCCCGCAGATGCCGCAGAGCAACAACAAGCTCACGGTCACCGCGCAGATCAGACAGAGCGACCGGGACTCCGCCAACTTCTCCATGGCCAGCAGCGGGGACTCCGACACGTGTTTGCCCCACTAAAGTCCGAGGGCTGCGTAGTCACGAACTTAAATCGCGTTAGGTGATACCTGGTATTTTCGTATTGATATTTTCGTGATGACAAATGACATCGGTGGGGAGCGCAGTTTCCAGGCGTAGCGTGTACCGATGTCACGATTATGATCTCCCCAAATGCTTTATGGATGAGAATGATGAAATGTAATAGACAAAGAGAGGGAGAGAGAGAGAGAGAGAGAGAAAAACTTTGCGCGAACTCGAGAGGAGTATCTTATGAATATCTTGCTTCGGAATCGATGAATCTCTAGGACTCACACGGTTATAATACACATTTAATACGCTGCATTACTCGTCAGTATGGATCAAAGAAGAAGCTTTTACGTATTTCATATCGCATGCTCAAACATCGGAATTTTAAGGAAATTAATCGGATTAAGATCGAAACGACATATCAATTTCTGCCGTTTATTAACGTATAATAAATGTGGCATTCCTTAAAATACGGGTTATCTCTATTTTTTTACAATCTGATCTCGACGTGTCTCGGTCAGATTTTACCCGATTATTTGTGTAAGTGCGTCTATGATATTAACATAGAGTTTATTGCATAAATTGCGTACAAACGTGAAAAATTCCATTCATTTGAATGAGCAACGTGCGTCAACGTAAACACATAAAGAAATGACAAGTTGACTATATAAATGATTATATATATAATATCCCACAGGTAGCTTATGGAGGTAATTGTAATTAAAAGACATCACTTCCGCGTTGCATACATATCCTGTATGTTGTGATTACGTATATTCCATTTTATCTTTAACCTCACAGCAATAAAGGAAGATATCTGAAATGGAATAATGATAAACAATAATGGTAAAACAATAGATGCCTCGGTCAAGAGAACTTCGGTCTGGATTAATGCAAAATAGTTCTAAAGCAACAATAACTAATTATTGCAAAAGTATAAGTAATGCACATATATCACAATTTAACGGAAAGTAAAGCGGATTTCAAAAAGTATAATACAATTTAAAAATTATATAAGTAATAATAAATCCCTGCTGGCTCTCGAGTTTGCGCAAACGTCTCTCGATACGTGTCGACGTGTGCTTATAGCTGAAATCATCTTTCTCATTTCCTTATATCACGGGGGCAGAGGTAGAGAATACAGAAAGAAATTAGCGCTTAATGCCGCATTTAAATGCGGCAAGAGAACGGGCAGGCGAGAGTGAGAATAACGTATAGTTATCCCATTTACGGTACGGAAAAAAAAAAGTTATTGTGTTGTCCTAAATAAAATTCGTGTATAGAGTGAATTAAGGATTAGTCGGTTAAGGAAAGAAGAATGTGGAAAAATCATGTGGGTCGTCCCCCCTTCCTCTTCGTACAGCTTTTGTATCGACGATTAAGATCTTTTTTCCACCGATAATTGTAAATTTTGTTAAAACGTAATTTGTACATTGCCAATTGTTTGTTTGTACTCTGCGACTCGGCGCGATGAGTCGCTACTATGCGATAAGATGAGAAGAAGAAGAAGAGCCATCGGAATGCACATTCAAGTTATGCGCAATACGTTTCTTCTTTCGTTTGCTTTCGGTCTTTTTCTTTGTTTCCTTTTTTTTTATAGATTTATCGAGAATAAATGTTTGTTTGTCGAATCTTCTATGAAATGTATGTTTAAAAATAATTAGGAATTACGTGCGAGACGAATACGCGAGCGGTTTTATATGAGTCACTGTAAAATACACAAGCGCAGATTGTAAGTCGTACGATTTTCGGCCTTGACAAGATTTTCGGGGTATGCTGCAAATATTATATACCGTTACGTTGAATCTTTTTATGGCCTGATAACGGTAACTATAATCTGCCACTTTGATCGTAATCGTGTCGTAAGATGTGCGATATTAGCAGTGCCATTGAAATTAATATAAGCACACATACACATACATATACACACACACACAATCAGAAAAGGGACGGTTCCGTTACTTATAGAATTAAAACCCAGTGAGCCAAGGGCTGAAGATATAAAGATATAAAGTTAGAGATTTACCGCGAGGAGATAATACGTGCTATTTATTTATTTGCGAACAGCCCAGCACCCCTTCGTAGCTTTAATGTTCTATCTTTTCGTTAGGAGAATTGCGCAAAGTATATGCGCACAATGCATATACATAAATGCGAATTTTCGTACATTTCATTTTATATTGCTTCTCTCTGGGAGAGAAAAACATAAAATAAAATTTTCGCTTCATTTCTATTTACATAATTTATAACGATACAACGAGTATATTTATATTTAATGCTTGCAATATATATTCAAATAAATTGTTGGCGCTTGTGAGAGAAGAGAGAGAGAGAGAGAGATAAGAGAGAGCGCGGTCTATGACAAGCGGATTGAGGAACGATTTACTGCCATTCAATCATGAAAGAGAGATCTGCAGATCTCGAATTACATTTACTTGTTTCGTCGACTGCCATGTTATTTCGTCCTTTTGTCAATATAAGTAATCACCGTACTCGTTTACTCGTACCTAGGCATTTACTTGTGCGTATGCTATCGATACATACGTACATATACATATATACATATATATATATATACAGATATAGATATAAAGCATACGTTCTCGTTCTAAGTTGTGTTCTTTCGCGACTATATATCACTCTATGAGACGCGTGATGGTAGAGAACCTGGTCTCACGAAGGATGCGTCGCATCCTCAATGTTAAGTCTTTCTCGCAATTTAATGCAGCAGAACATTGCCGCATAATATGACGCAACGTTCGTTTCACCTTCCACTCTTCGACGAATCTTCCGGAAGTCAAGTTGTTACAAATCAGTTTGTCCGCCCAACGATATATATCAATATTAAAACAATGTTGCATACCACGGATGGCAATGCATATCGTTGATTTGTAATTATTCGACAAGGGTAATCAAATTCGTTTTCTAACAGAAAACGAATTTAATTGCGTATACAAGCCAGCGAATTGGCCTTCCGTCAGATTGCGATAGGCTAAGAAGGAATAATTGAAACTGACGTAAGTTGGAAAAAAGATCAGACAAATGGAGTTATATCGTTTCAATTGAGATCAATAAATAAATTTAATACGTTAATTTATAAAAAATAAAAAATAAATGAATTCACTGATTTGCAATTCATGTCAATTAATATGATCTTTTTGACTTCATTATTATTATGATGTATTATTGCCTATCTATCTATATTATTATTATTATTGTCATTGTCAAATGTTTTATAATATATTGTCAGCTTTGTATAAAATTGTACGTATCATTTTTCGAAGTAAATGAAATGAAGTATTGCACTTACTTGTGTGCGTGTGGTGAGCGTAAGAACACTTTTTGTAATCACCGATATGAAAATACGGACGCAATGATGAACAAGTAGTATTACGATTGTATACCAGTGTGACATGTGGCTGCGGCTGAAAAGGCATTCTACGCATTCCGTAAAGATAATAACTGCAACAATAAAAAAAAAAAGGAAAGTGTGAGCGCGTTCTTGTACGGCATTGCTCGGGGACTCATACTTTTCATGAGACAATGCAATATGAAACCAAAATATCTGTATTTTTCAAGTATCTTCCAGTATTAGAAGTAGCGGGTGTTCTCATCCTTGTTCATAGAATATTTCTGTTACGGAGTTGTTATAACGAGCGAAGGTAATTAAATAGCTCACGAAATCGTGCAGGGAAGATTTACTCTGAACAAAAAATTCCGCGCTTTCCATTTACTTAAGGTATTACACGAGGAAATGTGATGAGTAATCCAAGTGCAAATCTAATGGGTTGTAATGATTGATCTTGATACTATATATCAAGGAGACATTTCATCCTGTAACAGTACATTTTTAGCGGCATTTTGAATACTCACATGGGCTTATCAAGCTACTCACGAGATAGATTCGATTCGTAGTGCAGATTTAGACTTAGATTTTTGAGTTTCCGATTCTTTGTCCGTGAACCGTGAATAAGCGCGGTTGTCTTGTAAGCTGTGTGGAAAGCACCTATCAAAGCACAAGAGATCGACCAATTGATCACGAAAAAAAAAAAAAAAAAAAAAAAACGGCAAGTCCGTCACTTTTATACGACTTATCGAGCGCTTTGTCATTGCCGATCGTACATATCATCTCGCAAGGACCATGCATTTCGCGAAGACATTTACGAGGGATACTCAAGCAATAGCACGAAGCATCGATCAAGGGCTGGACCAGACTTCTTAATGATCAATGAGCTCTAATGATACCCAATGTAGTGCGAACATATTTTTTAATGACTATTTTCAATACGCTAGTAGATGAAGAGGATAGAGGAGAATTTTCGTAGAGAAAAAGAGAAGAAACTTGAGATTTAAATTTGGAAAGATTTATTCTGTCTCTCCTGTTCGTAGCCCTGTATAGTCCGATAATGCTACCCTCGATTCTGTTTCGACGTAGATACATAACGCTAGAATCACGTATTTTTCTCAATCCAAATGCTTCGGCATGACACTTTCTTCCACGCATTCGCGCGCGTGTCCGTTATCAAGAAATCTCCGTTGCGATATTCTCTTATCTTCAATTCATTCAAGTTATATATTTAAATAAAAAAAAAGAATAAATTTTCAATTTCAGATCATACGACTTACCTCGATATATTTTTAGCTTTTAGCGATTAACTTTCTTGTTGCTTACTAAAAAACTTACTTGCTGCTCTAATTTATTTTCTATCGTTTTGTTATATAAATTGAATAAAAGTTATTAATGTCGTATACATACAAATCAAATTTCTTTAATCTTTCTTTTTAATTATTATTTAATATTTTTAGTTTGCTCAGGAGATTCTTCTAAATTGCCAACATTGTAAAAAAAAATTAAGTATTAAGTCGAGTACTTTATTCATTATATATTTTCAAGAATAATAATGTGGATTAACTTTCTTTTGCGAGCAGCATTCATAATTTATCAGGCATCCAACGGAGAATCCTGATAGCGTTAGCACGCGTATATACAATCGATACATTATTGATCGCGCCGTTGCAATCGCCATTGATACAATTTTTTAAGAATGCACACAGCAACGGTAGTAGCACAAAGAAAAAAAAAACCTATCTTTTGATAACTGCACAATGAACGGCGGATATTGCTGCGGCGTAATCGCGACGACCATCATAGAAAATAGTTAATCGTTGACGACGGGCACGCATCTCGAAATCATCAATCATGACACAGTATTTTCGCGGTATACCGTTCGTTTGGAGTTAAATAGAAAATTTATATAGCATTTCTGAATATACAGAGAATGAGATTGAACGGAAAATATAAAGTTACTTTTGTACTATTCCTAATCTTTCTCCTAATTCGATCTCCTTTATAAAAAAATCATGTCTATTATTTTATTCGTATCCACAAAAATTTCGTACACGTATTTATATATTTCTATATATTTATATATTTTTTGCTTGTGTCTGTAAGTTTTGCAGGGATGCCTGCCCCATTCTCAACGACGATATTTTGCTTCGTTATACTTGCGTGCTATTAAAATCCGATAATAGTCGACATCGACGTGCGCGAGGGAAACAAGCGCGGCGACGAGACACAAAAAGCTGCCTCTCGCAGAAATATTTTTTTACCGTCTAGCGTCAGCGACCGTACTCTAATTCGTTTTAGATCCGGCTAGAACCTAGACGTAGGTATGACCGTAATATGCAGTCGAGGAAGGCTCCGCACCGGAGGCGTTTCGGAGGCAAGGAGCAAGATCTCTGTTGCCATGTGACACAGAGCCCTGAATCGCTCGTACCTTAACTAGTTAGCAAACGTGATACTATGATATTATGTAAATTTCTAAATTAATTAACAGCCCTCATCTATTATATACTCATCCTAATAAGCGAGAGATAACACTCTAAATTCGTTGCAGTGAGATTTCACTTTAACTTAAAGTGAACTTGAGTCACTGCAGTTAGCAGTGACATTTTAACTGCTAGTAAAGTGACTTTTTTACTCTAATGAATTTTAGATGGAATAGGCTCCAAAAAATAATCAAATATAGTGAAGTAATTGCCTGTGAAGAGGGGAATCTTATAGATGCATATTAGCATCGAAAGATATTAAATTGTTCGTCAATTTAATTTGTTACAACTTTCCGATTTCATGCAAAGAACTGTGTTTTAAGACCGACAGACCGTGCGGCGCGCAGATCGTGTGTGGTTGGATATTTTAACGATAAGAATTTCACACATCAACACCCGTGTCGGCTCTCCATTTAGGCAATTACTTCACTATATTTTTTACTCTAGTAAAATTACTTTTCACTGTTAATATAATGAATTATTTTCTACCATCAAAAAATTTTCACTGCTAAGAAAGTGCTTTTTCACTTCTTCTACAGTTAATTAATCAGTTTTCTTGCAATGGGTGCTACTGCAATCATGTCACTGTTACCATAACAGTGACATTTTTCACTGTTTCTAATTAAAGTGAAAATTTCACTTTAACAAAAGTTAAAACTCACTTTTACATACAGTGAAAATCACTGCATAGCAGTGAAAACTCTGAAATCGACCTTTCACTGTATGATAAAGTGACAATTTTTACTGCAACGAATTTAGAGTGAATGTTTAAATTTTTAATTGATATTCTTTTATTTTTTTTTAATTTCCACTTATTTAAGAGAGAAAAAATAAAACACATATAAAATCAAATATAATCATCAATAAAATCAGAATAAGGAATTTAAGAATAAACACAAGATCTGATTTAATATTTTATAGCAATAACATGTATAACATTTATAAAGTCCCGTCGTTTGCACGGAGTTAAGGTAACGAAGTAGATGACACCGACGAAGGGCCGAGAGAAAAATTGGCTGATCGAAATCCCCCTTTTTTTTTCTTATTATTTAATCATTGATCGCGCGAAATCCTTGGTTCCACTTCAGCAAGAGCATTGAAGAAAGAGCCAGTCAGAGCCCTCCAGAGAGTCGCGTCCCAGAAACGTGTATGTATAACCGCGAGAGAGCGCTTAATCGATGTGTCATTATATCGACGGCTCCTCCGAAACACTTGTAAATAAATTTAAGAGTCACGCCGAATGGGGAGAACCGCGAGAGAGTGCGAATGTGTGCGTGCGTGCGTGCGTGTGTGAGAGCGCGAGCGAGAGACGGACACATATACAGCGAAAATGTGTACGAATAACTGTATAAAGACTGATTAGATTAGCCTTGGTATTTATTCGAATTTAATGATTAAACGCTAACGCTTTGCGCGCGCCCTAAGAGAGACAGAGAGAGAGAGAGAGAGAAAAAAAGATAATATTCGCGGAGCACGATGCCAAAGGTATTCCCCCGAACGAACTTCGTTTTTTCGGTCAGAGTATCGGTACGCCGATCGACGGCGTCTCGTTGATTCGAGAGGGATTTCCCTTCTATTGTTACAATTCGTTTTCCAGCTCGTCCGAAGCGAGAATTCGGCTTCGCGCAATCTTTTTCCGATTCCCGAAGAATGTAACGCTGGCCTAAAGTTTTGGAGAACATTTCCCTCTCCCACCCCGCCTGCAGGATGATTCGCTTCATATCGCTACTTCGTTCAGTTGCGCGTGCGATCTCCGGTAACGCGTTCTCAGCAAATTGAGAAAAATTAAAGAGTGAAGGCTGAAGGAACGATGTATACGGAGATACGCAACACGTTCCGAACGAATGATCTGCGTTATTCCTTGCGCGCACGCTTTAGTTCCGATAGATATTTTAGTGATCGACGATACGTTCTGACACACATCGTGCTCGAATATGAACGCAGCGAAGAAAGAGGGAAGAATGACACGCGCGATTATTAACAGCGACATTATTATCGTCACAACGTATCAATATTATTCAATGCATCGTATAAACCAATAAACTAAATGTAAACTTTGTATATTCATTTACTAAGAGAATAAAAGTAAATTATTCGATGAACAGCTTTGGCGCGCTCGATTTCCCTCGATTCCTCCGATCAATCTTGCGGGAGCCAGGAATTAAAAGGGCCTGGAAAGAATTTTATTTTCCATACGACATATTTATTGACAAATAGCAAATATTTTCATCAATATATCACAATCATTATATTATAAAATGCAGCAATTATATTATTTTATTTAATATTCACAAGTTTTCCATTAGCGCCCTTGCTCTTTTCAATTCTGAAAAAGAAAAACATGAATGTCTTTCGTTATAAAATGTGTAAAAACAAAATCAAGTATCTGTGTGCGTACAGTACGAAATTGAAAAGTTGTAGCAGATATATGTATAATAGATTTTTTTATAACAATTATAATCTCGATAAAAAAAGGCTATTCTTTCTCTGGGAGCCACTTTTGCAATTTTTAAAACTAAACCATTTTAAAACTAAACCATAAACGTACCCTTCAATAAAACTTGCACATCATCTTTGGAGATATTTATAGTAGAGTCTTCCTCTTTTCCATCTACTTTCTTCAATTTCAACGTCACAGCGGAAACAGGCGATGAGCTGTCGCAAGGTAGTACCTCGATGGAGGACAAGCGACTGACTGCGAATATAAAAGTTGGAACTAAATTTTTGTGTAGATCAAAAACATCCGACGTAATCGAGAAGATATTCCCAGATATAAATGATAAACAAATCTAATAATTTTCATATGCTTTGACGAGCTTTTTGGAAAGTTAAATTTGATATTAATAGCACATCTCTTTGATTTAGGCCTGTAAAAACACAGAGCGCGCACCTCTTAAAGACTGAGATGAAAGAACGGCCGTGATCTGGGGACAGTGGTCTGTGTGAAGCCGTGCCACAGCTGTGCTATGTTCTCGCGGAAGCCCCAATTGTTGCAGTTCGCTGCTCAAGTCGGCGGCGGAAACGCCATATCGGGCGGAAGATGTGAATATCAATTCGAGGGCGGCTACCATTGCCTTCGCGTCGCTTACATCTATAAATAAAATGAATGTCAACATTTTCTTTTCTTTTTTATATCGGCTATTTATCATCAGCATCGTTTAATTTGGCGATTACATTAAAATACATGAAGTTAAACGCACCAAGTTTGGCGTCTTGTGTGATCTTTTTAATTTTTTCCTCCTAGAAAAATGGAATATAATGCAATTGAGGAGAGATCTGTCATATACTCGAAATATAGATTAAAAAATATAGGTATAATATATGCGTATAATTTAAATACTTCAATTATTTATTTCAACTATTTTTTTTTATTTCAACTTAAATTATTTTATATTCAATCTACCGATTAATATAAATTTACATCCAAAATAAATGTATTCAGTATAATCGGAAAGCAAATCTCAGCATACTGTCACGAGTTTTAGCAAAATAATAAATTAAAAAAAAAAAAAAAAATTTTTTTTCTATTGGCTTCCGTATTAGTGTTGGCAATAAAAAACAAATAAAATACAAAAATTGCAATCTTACTTACATCAAGTTCTCCTTCGGTCAAATATTTAGCTACTGCTTGACCTAGCATTTTCATTTTAATTGAAGTCTAGAAATAAAACATTCAACATGTTTTTCCAACAAATTTCTCAGAATATCTTTTATCTTATTAAATGTATAATGTATGTATATAAACGTATCGAGAATCTAATATAATATTATATAAGGGTCTTATATAAGAATATACTCCAGAGAGAGAAAAAAAAAATTGAATAATACCATTCGCGAAAGCGTGTTGATTTCCGCCAACAACCAGTCTGGACAGTCGCCATCGCCGAGAAATCTAAATCTCTGGTATAAAATATAGATTTGTATATTATATTGCATTTAAATTATAAAATTATTTTAATAAATTTATGCATTTATATATTTTAAGAGCTTATATTATAAGTGTTATGGCGCAATCATTTTTCGCTATTGTAAGATCTAATAATAAATTAAATATTGTAAAACAGCATCTAAACTCATAAAAAGTATGCTTAACAAAATTAATTAAAATTAATATGTGTGTTTCATAGTTTATTAATAATTAAAATAAATTTCAAATGTTTACTGGATACGTACAAAACTTTGAGTAATAATTAGAAAACACATAAATTTATGCATTGATATATTTTAAAAGCTTATAAGTATTATGGCGCAATTATTTTTCGCTATTGTGAGATCTAATAATAAATTAAATATTGTAAAAAAGCATCGAAACTCGTAAAAAGTATACTTGTTAACAAAAAATAATTGCGCTATAACGCGTTCTTTCTCTTACCATTTTTGTTAATTTCTTAGTTTGTGCTCACGCTAAACTCCGTTTGTTTCACCTGAAAATCATGCAGAACTTTCAGGAATTATAGTGAAATTTTTTAAGTATTAAAAGACCTAAATAACAGTTTCATACAAGTGACAAGAAATTTTTCCACAGCCAGGATAAATTCAGAAATAAGAAAAGCGCGAAAGCGAAAAAGTCACGATTATTTCTCCTAAATCTAATAATTATAATTATTTATCGAATTATCAAATCCTGAGTCTCTCGTGTTGATTTATCCTATACAGTTCGATGAAACGTTTAATCAACTTGGAACTTTACCGTCGAGCATTCGATCCTGATCGTGCAACTGTGGCGGATATCTACGTCAGTCAATCACACGACGTCTACTGCGGGCCACGGGTTCACCGCGTGGGCCCTCGGGGTGGAAAGCAGGGTGACTTTTTTTTCTGCCACGCTGCTCCCTAACGATACCTCGCTCTCACACACACCGATAATGTTTCTAACAATAAGCATCATAACGTTACGACGGCGGGGAAGTGAGTGGACGTGGACGTCAGGATGTTTGCACTCGTTGGCAGAGTAGATTGGCGTGGGGCATCCGCGCCAGGTGAACGAATTCCCCATGCAATCCGCCTAATCCTTCGACCGCGACGGGATGGCCCACGGGAGTTTCGACCAGCGGACATAAATATCCGGACGCGAGTCGGCCCATCGCCATTCTAGTCGAGGAATTCGCGAACGTCGGAGACACTCACCACCAACAGGTGAACGCCGCAACAGGTAAGGGATGCCGATAATTGGCTCGGAAAACGGCGAATTCTTCCGCGATCTTCCATTTTTCACTAAACCGTGATTTTATACAAAATTATATTATATAAATCAACTAAAGATCGTTTTTTAAAAACTTTTAACAGTTTTTTTTTTAAGAAAAGCTAACAAGATAATAATTATAATAATTTTATGCTTCTATTTTGATCGACAATTTATGTTGATTAATTTCCATAATAATAGTTTGAAATATATATCAATTACAAAGTTATCAATTTTATTAAATTTGTCGATATTAATTATGTTAATAAGATTATGAATAAATCAATTTTTTCAATTTGTTTTTATTTGTTCATTCTCAAATTTCTACATTAAACTCTTCTAACGAATCCATTAGCTTCATCATTAACTGATTGTAACAAAATACTTTGTACACTTTTCTTCTACTAAATAATTAATGAAATAGGATGGATAAAATTGGATCAGTTGGATGCCGATATAATAGACGTCGATATTTATAATCTTATTAATTAGATAATTAATTGGATACTAAATATTTTTTTATAATAATTATCTTAATATTTTCTTACTCATAATAGGGACACTCTGAAATAATAAGACTGTTATAACAGAATCATAGCTTTCTTACATTATGCTAAATCATATTACGAAGCAAAAAGGTATATATAATCTGCGCGATATAAATCTTTTATCCTTCAGCAATGAAGAAAATATTGCTGGCCACAACCTTGCTATCAATGGCAGTGTCCGAAAATATTCTGGTAAGTGAAACATTGTTTATAGCCATTTTTAGAACAATATATTACAACTGTTTTTACAAAAATAGATGAAAACGCGTCATATATGAAGTGCTGCACATTGACTTAAGTGAAACAAAGAAAATAGACTTCAAAAATAGAGAATTATTCATCGTTCGATTTATTAAGATTTAATAATAATGTGTGTAAGAAATTGATTGAAAAATAGAAAGTTATTTATCATTTGATTTATTAAGGTTTAGCAATAAAAAATTGATTTTGTGTTTTGAGATGGAAGACCACCCAAGATTGAAAACGGCATGGATGTGCGACAAGCAACTATGGAATAGAAGAACAAAGCGAATACCACGGAAAGATATTCCTTTGGAAATAGAAGAGTCCCTCAATTATGACGACGCCAGACAGTTCCCTCGAATTTCAGACACGCGATTCATTAGCGAATCAAGAAAACTGCCTTTAATGGCAGTCATCAGGTAATATAAAAACAGTAACATTTTTTATGGCAATAGTTGCTTATCTGCGTTAAAAATTTAACTAAAAAATTTTATATATGTCTGAATTTATATATCATTCATGTATTATTACAAAAATATCAAATATCAGAAATAGTATATATCGATGTAAAAATGAAGGATTTTTGGATATCAGCGTTTAAGTAACTATAAAAAAAAGAAAATCCTATTCATTTTTAATTCTTTATTTCTTATTTAGTATAACAGATTTGTAATTTAAAATTCCTTATAAATGTGACATTAAAAATGAAGTAATAAAATTTTCGATAAAATAAGATCGAAATTGATTCGGAAAATTGCCGCAAGTAAAATAAAATCTTATTAATTTTTAATTCTTTATTTCTTAATTAATATAAGAGATTTGTAATTTAAAATTCTTTATTGTAACGTTAAAAATAGAGTATAATAAAATTTTCGACAAAATAAGATCGAAATTGATTTAGAAAATTGCCGCGAGTACAGTTAGAACACAGTATGAATAATAAAATGTTGAGACAAATGAGAAACCAGATATATTATAATTTCATTACAGGCGGCATGATTTGGCGCGGTTTGCACAGGTTGACTTATCTTCCGACAAGTCAAAACTTGACGGCACCAAACCAAGAGTTTTAATCTCCATCGGCATACAAGAGGAGAAGAACACCGACAACGATCTGCAAGAGGACTGCTCGACAAGGAAGAGCTATTGTAAGCACAACCAGGGCTGGCAGATGCAACAACCGTTCTACGTGGACGAGCCAAGGTCGATTGACATCGACGTTGACTATATAGACTCTTCTCAGCGTTTGGATAACGGCGATCCTTACATATTGACACGGGGAAAGAAAATTTACAGAATTGACGATCCGGAGCAGGCGGACAAAACTGTCGAGGATTACGAAGCGACTCTCGATTATTTGAGCAAAAACAAAAAACTGCTGATAAAGAATCGAGTGAGAAGATCCGCCAGGACGAACGGAGGATCTCAGGATGAAACGGCCGATGAAAGAAACGATCGGATGAAAGAAAGAGATCACTATGATTCTCTTCAAGATACGGACCGAGACACAAATAATACCGCGATCATCAAAATAGAAAATGTAGGCGAAAAATCCTTCGAAATCAATAAAATATCGGAAGACGAAAAGGCGAAGGCTGCGAATTATGATGTCTTTAATAAAATATACGAAAAAGTCGATCCAAAGAATTTGGCGAATAGATCGTCGCGTAGATATAAATTTACAAAGCAAAATCAAATCTCCGGAAATGGAGACATAATCACAGACTTTGTTGAGCAAAGACAGAAGATACAGCGCGAAGATATTCCCAATAATACTGAAAATGGCAGCGGCAAAACTGCGAAGATCGATCAAATAGAGAGACTTGATGATAGCAAAAGTTATTTTACTATTAACACGAATAGAAAGTCAGTGTTACTAAAAAATCATCATCTCCCCGAAATCCGTAAAAAACGAGAGATCGGTAGCGTGTATTCTAAGAAAGATGTCGAAAAGAACGAGACCGAAACATACGAGCAAAAGAATAAAGTTTACATCAACGAGCTGAACGATCTAGGCACACCTGATAATCTTTTCACGTTATCTCGAGATAAAGATTCGATTAACAGCGAAAGCTTGAATAAGAAAGATCTAGATGGTAATAAATTCATCGAACGAACGTGGGAACTTCATTACGCGCATCGCAAGAAACTGGAAAACGAAGGGGCAGCAAAGAATGAGGAAGACGGATCTGAAATTAATAACGACAATGTAGGAATAGCGAATTCACAGTTAACGAACGCAATTAACTTCAATTCGAAAAACTTCGAAGCAAAGGCAAAGACGAATTATCGATTACGTGAGAGGCGTAATATCTGCAAAGCCTGCAGGATGAAATCGCAGTTCCAGCGGAATGAATGGTTGAAGGACATCGGGAGGAAGATTCAGGATTCGTTGTCTTTAGAGCGAAGAGACAAGCACAGTGGTCCAGATATTTGGACCCTAAGCCCCGAGCCTTACTTTATTTCCCGAGGTAAGAAAGATTTCGGGAGGGACGACCTCCCGTCGATGCCGAGGTCGCGGAACACGAACGACGGGGAGCGCGCTAAAGCGCTGAGTTTCCCGGTCGCGGACGGCCTTCTGCGAACGCTACTGACGGAGATGTCCAAATGCAACGACGAAAACTGCGGCATGAACGCGAACCGGCTGTCGAACGAGCGACTGTCACCGCGAGACCGACGCGATCCGCGGCCCGGTATGCTCGAGGAAATCTTCGCGAAATACGATCCGTACTACGTGGCCAGAGGAAAACGAATGAGCCGAAATCAGAGGGGTGTCTCACTCGAGACGGATGCGATGCAGTAGGCGCGTAAGGGACATGTTCAGCAAGGCATAATTGTTAGCTTCGCGACGCTCCGAGAACGCTGAGAGAGGAGCGAGGCAAGTTGTGGGAATATATCTTCCCACAACTTATTCGATTCGACTTGCTTCTGATTGTGAAACACGGCAATCCGATGACTCAGCTTTTTCTCAACTGACAAACGCATGTCGAAGCATGCAACGAATATTGTAAGATATATCTGGGAGAATAAAGATAATCTCATTTAAAAAAAAAACTCGACTGCATCAACAAAAAAAGTTTGCAGGTACGAGAGGAATTCTCATTCTACAAGTACGAAAATTTAACTCGAGGAAAATCTCTCTACATATACGGATAAAAAAAACGATCTTCTATTGACAGCATTAACTAACAGCAACTGTCACTGAATTAACTAGATTATTTTCAATTAGATTACTGTCAACTAATGTTGTTAATACAGCACCTTTCTTTCCTGAGTACTCACGGCAATTAAATCTATATTTGTATAACTTATTTAAATTCGTTAACTTATTTGTTTATACATGTACAAGCGTCGCCGAAATTCTAAATATATGCAAGAGAAAATGCATGGAGAGAACAAGTTTCGATTGTAAGTTACGAAAACGCAATTTGTAACATATATTAAGCAAATGCAAATGAATATAAACATTAGGAGTTAACTAGCGTACATAGTCGATATGTAAAATGTTCTTCGTGTTCTACGAGGATAAGTTAAAAAGTGGAGAGATTTTTTTGTAACATCGTGTTTGACTTTGTGGCTTATTCTGATAATCAATGTGCTTTAAATGCTATCGTTTATGAGCGAATAAATTGAAAAAAAATTGACAGAACCTACATCTCGTGAATGTAACATTAGCTACAAATATGTGAAAATAAGATGTACAAGACTGAAAAATATTTCATTCTTCTGTCTATTATGTTATGCTAATTTCTCATATTAATTTATATTATTTTCCTTATTTTTCCTTTCTTTTTGCCAATATTATAACCTATAAAAGCACAACTGTTGGAGAAATATCCACTTGTTTCGCATACTGTGAATTATTCAATACCGTGATATGTTAAACTGCATTATCGTAATGATGTTTATTGACAGAATAGTGCAAAGAAAGAACACCTTACCTGATAAACAATGATATCTACGAAAATTGACACTGTTTGACGTTTGCGAAGGCAAAAGAGGTTAAGATTGTGACAGTTCAAGTCGATAAGTTAGCTAAAATAAACTGAGGACTGACAAAAGCAGCTCTTCCAATCCGTTATCGATAAAAATTAAAAACTTTGTTATTCATGTTGATCAGCACTATTTATGTTTAATTTGCTAAATAAAAGTAATATGGATGAGAAATCTATGAATTTAATGGTGAAATTTATCTCACACATTTGTGGACTTTTTGTGGTATATAAGTCTAGGAAATCGACATTTCCAGCTGAAGGTAAGAAAACACAGTGAAACTAAATAACAGAGTGGATATACCCGCGCGCGTTTTAATCAAAAAGCTGTTTGGGAACGTTACCTTAGAAAAGTAATGCGTTATACTGTTATCGTTATTTTTGTAAAAAGTAATTCGTTACCGTTATATAACTCATGATTACTGACGTTAAAAAAGTAATGCGTTACCGTTACTGTTACTTGAAAAGTAACGATCATTTGTTTACTATTTTAAAAATAAGTTTAATTAGATTTTAAATTTATATTATTCGATAGTAATTATTTATTAAAGGTAATTTAATTATAGGTAATAATAAAAATATTAAAACTTGAACTCTCTAAACTAAATTGTATATACGCATCATATACATATATAGAACAAGTTTTTCTTTATATTTTTTTATGGAAAGTTAGATTAAATTTATTGTTTTTAAACATTAATGTCATTATTAAGAGTGCATTTACTGTCAGTACTGAAAATCTATAATAACTAGAATACTTACAAACTACACATCATGTACTAAATGTATAATGTATATTTTTCGATATACGTTTCTAGCTTTTGATGCTTATATTAATTGCACCATCTAGATACGCCATCGTTTATATCATTATTGTATTAAATTATATTATTAGGGGCCGTCCATATATTACGTAAGCATATGACTATAGGCGCGGGGAGGAGATTAAATTCTGACAAATAAACATTGAGGAGGAGGGGGTCGTACATATATCTTTACGTAAAATTTGTCATGTCTGCTGTCATGAAAAACGAGCAATATTAACTTTACATTGAGCGTAATCGCGAAAATCTTACGTAATTATAGAGGAGGGGGTTCAGAAATTCTGATATTTGCTTACATAGGGGAGGGGGGATAAAAAATGGCCAAAAATATGCTTACGTATAATACATGGACGGCCCCTTATGAATAAAATATTTATTATAAATCAAAAGTACACATATCAAATAATCGATGTGAACTAGACCAATATAGGTGCGCGACGTCCTCAACTGGAAAACTTTTTTAAATATTAACTCCTGTTATCGGAACTATATAATATAAGTAGTTGAGCGCATCCATTATCTGAACCATTTATATATACCTTTCTGAATTATTGTAGCCTTCACATATTGGTACAAACAATTCCACTGCAGTCTTATTGTGTTACGCGACAAATTCTATGTACATCAGGTTAGTTTTAAAAACTTTTTACACATTTTAGAATTTACATCAGAATTCACGATAAAATAGTGTAATTGTACATATTGTACGTAATATTATAATTTAAAGCTAATTATGTTTAAAGTTAAGTATTTATCAAATAAAAAATGAATTAATAGGAATTTTAATAAATTATTTTTATTATTATGCTATTTTACACACAACAGCTATTGTTAAGTTATAACAAACAATATTTTTTATTTTTAACTGATACAATCTCTTTATATCATTATTTTTATATAAGCTATAATAAGTATACATTATATTTTATAAAATAATAAATTGTCAGTCATATTAATTTCATGATATGTATCTTAATTAAAATAACATTCTTCTATAAAACAACTTTCTTACAACAAATGCGTAATAATTGTCGCTTATTAAACATTTTTTAAAGAAAATTTCTCACATTAATCTTCTTATAAATTAACTTTTAGTTATGTAAATCATAATAATTAATATTGTAAATTGTAGTTTTGTCACTGTAAAAACTTTTTTGCATTGGTGATACTACTATACTATTTTTACAGATTTAATTATTGAAAAAATTTGAAACTTATGGCACATAACGCGATTTATCGTGCTTGATTAAATGCAATCTATAAGTTAATTATATTAAAATTGCAACATTTAATTATTTTGTTGCATTATTTATAAAAATTAAATTAAAATTCTGAGCTATTGATCGATTTGACATTCTTGCTAATTTTGCCAAGTTAACACATTGATTATTCATTTTTAGTATCTTAAGTTACTTAACTTTATTATACTGTCATACTTAATTTATTGTACTATACATAACAATCGTTATACGCTATCGTCATAATCAGTTAAGAAAATAAATCTTATTATATTATTTTTATTACTGAGCATGTTATATATTTAATTATAAAAAATTTGTACAACCTTTTATACTTCTAATTCCACATTTCTCTTTACATTCTAGCCACTGTTACAAAGAGAATTTGCACAGTAGATAATTTTTTGTTTAAAACATACTTTCTTTTTTGAGATGAATATTAACTAATATATATGAATATATCACTTTTCTGCACGATAAATTTTCCAACGAAATAATGCATAGGTGATTATGTGTAAGCACAGTAACGAAGAGCCAAGTATTATTAGAATTACGTAAAATGGCACTGTTGGCATGTCCATCATTGAGAGAATCTCTTTCGGCGAGTTCCAGTAACAATTGATTTTCAAGCATGATAGATCTGGTCGATCAAGGTAGACCGCCTGCATTACTCCTTCAAATGCGTATCTGCAATAAAATTTTATGTTAATTAAGAAAATGCAATAAATAAAAAATAAAATAAAAATATATTGCTACACAAATTTAAGGTACTGTAGAAACAATAATTATTGACAATTAAATAACTGTAACTATAAAAAATGGTTTGTACAAAAAAAATTATACAGAAATATTAACAAATTTAAATATTACGTAAGTTTTGAATTAATAATTGCTGTGGTATAAAATTGCACCTGAAAAAGTTTACAGTGCTTAAGGGCTGTAGGTATATCGGTATTTCGTCTGTTTTCAAGAAAAATCCAGCAAATAGAACAAATGCTATATTTGTTACCGGAATTATAAATACCCCTATCTGAAAGAAATTATATTTAATCATTATTTTTTCATATTATATTAAATTAAATTGAAAAATTTGTTTGTTACTATCAATTATTTTATCAATCATCTGGAAAACTTGTTATTATAAAAATTATCTAATGATTTTATAAGTAATTCATTCCTATTATAAATAATTAAAGCCGCAATATTTTTCCATATAATATTGTAATGTGTAATGTTAAATTGTATAGTTTCTTTTGTAGCCTTTTTAATAACGTACATAAATATTAATTAAAATAATAAAAGATACGTTGTTAAAGTACCTCAGCACCAAAAGCTGCGCCTAGAAATATCCCGAACGTTAATCCAATAATCATCGTTAATAGGCAAACGCTCCATACTTTTAAAATTCTATCATATTCCATTGGCTGTCCTGTCATATAATATAATATAAGCACAAAAAATGAGGTGCAAAGTATCTAGAAAGTAAACAAAATGTTAATTGATTTAAGAAGTAATTAAAAAGACAACTTATTTTATTACAATCTAATATTAGCTAGAACATTATCTCTGAAAAGAAATAAATAGTAACAAAATTTTAGTGCTAAATTATATCATACTTGCATCGGGAGATCTGTTAATACTTTTACGCTGTAGTAAGATCTCAAAGAGTACCAATCATTTAAATGTTCCTGTAAAAATACTGCCGCTTCCGTGGGAACTACAGTTAGATATGACGGTTAGATGCATTTAACACAATAAAATTATTTATAAAATTTGCATTGAAACGTATTTAGGAATCATAATTTAGAATAGTAAGTTGAGAATCTTGTCAAAGTGATTTTATCAGTTTTTTTTTTTTTTTTTTTAGAAAAAAGTCATACAATTTAGTCAATTTATCTTGTCAAAGATTTTATCAGTTTTTTTTTAGAAAAAAAACAGAAACAATTTAGTTATTTGTTGTATTAACAATTAAATAACATAAATTATACATACATTATGTTTATACATAAACGATAAATTTATATCACTTACTTGTTAGCACTGTCAGTACGGAGTTTAAGAAAAATGTAACCATCAGAATGATAAATAAACAAGAGATGTTGCTCGTGACTCTTTCTGCTTTGTCACCGAAGTCATAAAAGATTATCCCTAATACCAACCCGATTACGACGTGTATCGCAAATCTTAGTTTTGTCAACATCTATAAAGTCAATAAAAAAAGCAGCATTTTGATTTCTCAAATCACAATAGTTCAAATATACTTTTCAAAAGTTTTTACTCACATTATCTCGCTTGATGCAAATTAGAGTTCGTAAAAATAAAATCTTTTGTTCTTCCCAAGTCGATTTTTTTTGTATTATGCTATTTATAGATATATCTTTATTGTCTGTCTTACATTTTTGTTTGAAATTAGTCAATGAATCCAATTCTATAAAAAACCAGTTAATTGCTCAAAATTATTTAAAAAAATTGAAAAATTTGTTTTTTATATTTTTATGAGTTATTTTGCTTAACATTTTCATGCTTTTTAAATGATATTAATTTTATATCATACGCAAGACATTCAACTTTGATATCCTATACTTCTGAGAATCTGCAGTAGGTATTTGAAAGACAAAATATTAACTTTTATTATTATAGTAATCGCTAAGCAAGATAAATGATTACGTATAAATTAGTATACGATATAATTACTACAATAAATATTAATAATTTATTATTAATTAATAAAATTAATCGACATAAGAATACAATGTTTAAATAATAAAACCGTATATATTATATTTTATTATTTAAACATTGTACTCTTATGTCGATTAATTTTATTAATGTTATATTTTTTACCTTCTTTATTATGTTCATTGCGTGATCTGAACTTTTCGTATTCATTACGACATATCTTGTGCAGATTCTCCAAATCTCCATTCATTTGTCCGGTTATTACCTCAAGCACTGCAATTAGAAATCAATTATCTATCGTTTTTTATAATTACCTATGTGATATCTTTAAAAATTTTAATTTTTAAAATATAAGAAAACTCGACAACATATTAACATGTATTCATTACAATTTAAATATGATTAAATAGATTTTTAAATAATGAATACTATTTATTAAACATTTATATAAGTTTATTTTAAAAGTATACATTTCCCAAAGATTTAAATCGTAATAATAATAATATTATTACACAAATGTTCATATTTCTTGTTATGATGCTTATTGCAATACTAAATAAAAAATAATACTATTTTTTGAAATTAATTACAAATTGTATTCTTCTTATTAAAAAAATTATGTTGCGTAGGAAATATAAAAAAAAAAAATTTTTAATTAAAGAAAAGTTGTGCGTATAACTCTATATGTAAATGCTTTTTTACTAATTCTTTTGTCTTTCTTTAATTTTTTTTATCAAGTCGATGATAGAGTCAATATTACCAAATTCGGCTATATTGCAGAAGTTGGGACACGTAAATCCAGCAATATTGTATGTTTTTAAGATCTCGCTCTTTGGGCCGCAATACATACATCTGCCTCGATTGAGTACCATAATGTCATCAAAGAGCGAAATCATTTTCCTGCTGGGTTGATGTATCGCACAAACCACAGTGCAGTTCGTTCTCGCCATATCGTGCAGCAAGTTAATTAGCTATTCAAAGCAAATCTTATATTCCGATGTGGAATATTAAAGGCATATTAAGATTAAACAATACTGCAAAGCGAAACATCATAACGTTTCAACGTTGCAACGTTGCTGCAATATTGATGGTTTGTTGTATAGAATTATTAGCAGAATATAACAAAAGATAAACATTTCGATTTATGTCAGTTAATATCGAATAACGCCTTTGTAAATACAATCGTTGTTAATACGTAACTGCATTAATAATTTATATACCTGATTAGAAGTCACACTGTCGAGGCCGCTTGTTGGTTCATCTAATAAAAAAACGGATGGCTTGGCGATCATTTCTACGCCGATAGAGAGTCTCTTCCGTTCGCCACCGCTTAATTTGCTTGCCAATGTATCCAAGCAATTTGATAAGTTCAAACTTTTTGCAATATCGTTTATCTAACAGAAATATCTAATATACGTATGTAATATAATAATGTGTGCAATACGTTATTTATATAGCTCTGCTTACGAGGGAACCTCGTGAAGTGTTAAATCCTGATCTTAATAAAACTTTGTACTCTTACAGATTACATAAATAGACGAATTTAAAAAATATTAGTTGATGCTAAGAAATGATTTGGAAGGGTGAAATCATCCTTTATATGTAAATCAATTTTCAGATTTTTTTCGTTATATCTTGAAAACTTTTCAAGATATCAAAAAATGTTTTATACAAAAATTTTACAGTAATATTATCTCTATTTATTTAAGTTAATATTTTAAGTTAGCATTTTACAAAATTTTTATTTTCAATATATTTTTAAAAATAATTATCAACGTAAATGAATAGCTATAATTTTACTGTAACATTTTTGTATAAAACATTTTTCAATATTTTGAAGTTTTCGAGATATAACGAAAAAAGTTAAATATCGTTTTTCTATAGAAAGTGACAAAATCGTGACAATTTCCACACGTGGAAATGATAACGTTTAATTTGTCACGAAAAACAATAAAACAACATTTCCGCATGTAGAAATCATATCGTTTTGTCACGGAAAACAATATATATAAAACTATATTTGACCAATATCTATATGTGTATATAATATAACTAGTTTTATAACAAAGTTAAATTGTCAAATTCTGATTTTAATGTATACCTATAAATGCTACGAGCGTATTATTTCCACATGTTACGTGGAATTAATGTTTTACATAAAATGCAAAATATTCTTTGATACCGATCTTAAATAGTTCTCAAGATATAACGAAAAGAACTGAAAACTGCTTTACATATGAGAGGTAATTTCAATCTTTCAAACTGTTTTTTAGCACAAATTAATATTTTTTAAATTCACCTATTTACGTAACCTATAAGTGTAAAAAGTTTTATTAAAATATGAATTTAACACTTCGCGAGGTTCCCTTGTTAGGCTTGTTAGTATAGCACGAGCTAAGTATTAGTAAAAAATATAAATATAAAAATATATAATAATTATATATATAAAATATATTTATTTATAATTTTTATACATATGTATATGTTAAATATTTTAAATATATATAACATATAAAATATATTGATTAGATAATAATATATATTATTTATCCAAAATCCTCAAAAAGTCCGAAAACTCTAAAATATCTCAAAAATGATCAGTTATATAAGCAAAAAATATATAAAAAACAAAGTTGTACAACTAAATAAAATGTGTTTAACGGTGATAAGAGTTTGACTTTGAGTGGAGTTTGCAAGATCATATAAAAATCAAGTTAAATTTTTAAAATGGAATCTTCTATTTTTTATTGCATATTCTTGTAGTTTACTTCAAGAGCTTTCCAAAACACTAAATAAAGTATTTTTTTGTTAAGTATATATATCTCGAATTATGAGACTTGAAATTTACAGTACCCTCAGCATTAGAATT
>NW_012026843.1:56443-58992 GCF_000956235.1 Wasmannia auropunctata | reverse complement strand
GGGAGATGGACGAGGAAGAGGAACAGCGAGTAGCAATTAAATTTTGCTGCAAAGCTGATTTTTCAGCGGCAAAGAGATTTGAACTGATTCAGAAGACGTACAAAATTTAATTGCTACTTTCTAAATTTTTTTGGAGTAAATCACTCCAAAAGATTGAAGATACTCCCATTCGGCCATTTGAGTGGCAGTATTTTTGCTCTTTTGGAGTGAGATTTACTCCAAAAGAGTGAAAATTTACTCCAGAAAATTTAGAGAGTACCCGCTGTTTCTCCTTCCCGTTCATCTCCCGCGTCTGACATATACACAATACCAGTTTATATTAGACGTCCGCACTCTTCAACAACTGCGGCTAAAATTATGCCATTCAACACGGTTGTTTAAAAGGGTTCACACTACGTAGTTCAACAGTCCGATAAATAGCATCAATGGGAAGGCTGCAAAAAAATCAGTCCGTGAACTTATGGACCGCACTGTGTATGTCTATAAAACACGGCAACTCAAATTTTGAAAAGACAAAAGAGCTAAGTTATCATAAACAGAATCTAACTCGGTTTTTATTTCCGTTGGTTTTTTCTTTTAGATTCAAGTATTTAATCACGGAACGATATTCGATACAACTTGTATGTAAAACACGTTCCTACAATGCTTAGTTTTCAAGATATTTTGTCGTTTCAGTACTTTTTATTGTATAAAAGAATACTAGAGATTGAGATAAAAATATTACTTTAGAGGACTAATTATGCATTATCTAAACATAATTAGTCCTCTAAAGTAATGTTTTTATTTCAATCTCTATTATTCTTTTATACAAGGTGTGTGTATGAAAATAATACCGGGACGACAAAATATCTCGAAAAACTAATTGTAAGCATTGTAGGAAAAAGTGTTTCACATAAAAATTATAGGGTTTCAAAAGATCTATGTAATGGCACTATTAGTTTGACTATGGATGCATTGGGTGGCATCGCCAAAGTCAGGACAAGGTCACCTTGAATTTTTTAAGTGGGACTCCTATTTTTTATTGCATATTCTTATAGTCCTTCTTCAGACCTTTTCAAAACACTATATTTTAAGTAAACCGTTTCGATGTTATTAAATTTTTATAATAAAATGTCTAGCTCAGCGAAGCCTGCGGCTTTCTTCCCTTGCTTCCTCTCCCCCTTTCTCTCTCTCTCTCTCTCTCTCTCTCTCTCTCTGTTCTCTCTTTCTTATTGACTCTTCACTTGTCTCAAAATTTGCTTCGTGAGTTTACCCTTTGAATTCTATTGAAAAATATTTCCTAAATAATTACCTGTGTCTAAGTATACAGAGTTAGAACAAAGAGGAGGAGGGGAGGGGGGAGTGATAGAAAGTGGACCCAACAATGATAGATTGTGTTTGTCGAGTGTTCAAACATTGCTTCAAGTGCCAATTCTCATTACCAATTCGTGTAAAGTTATCGATGATAATTAAAAACCACTCAACTTCAAGTTTAAAAGCCAACGGTAGGTAATACGGAAATGTGCTTAAAAGAGATGGACAGTGTTCGTTAGATGATTCCAGCATTGTCTCAGGTGCTAATCCCTTACCATCAACCCCTGCAAAGTTATTGATGATGCCATTTTAAACCTGTGTAATTTTGGAATAGTAAACATCGGCTCGCCACTAGTCTCAAAATTTGTTTTATGAGTTTACTTTTTGGATTTTATCGAAAAAAAATTCCTTAAAAACCACATTCGTCCAAGTATACGACAAATATAAGCCAAAACGAGGAGTAAAAAACAGGTGGATCCAATCTTTTATAGGAATGGATTGGTTATACTTATCGAGTGCTCCAACATTGTCTTAGATATTAATCCCCGTCTTAAATAATATTTTGAGATATTAATATCGCTCTATATTTGTTTTATGACGTCTTAAAACATTAGGAAGTCACGTATATTTTTTAAGAACATTTTACTGTTGTATCAAATTTAAAAAAATTTACATAAAATTATTTTATAAATACCTCGATAAGAAACTGTTGTATCAAATTAAAAAAATAAAATATAAGTGGTATTATCTTAAATATATAACACAACCTTAAAAAATAAACTATTGTATTCACAGATTTCTATAGAATATCCAAGATCGCTAGCTCCGAGAAATGAAGTGAAACCAAGTAACTCAAGAGAGGAGATAGCATCTTTACTCAATGATGAGTTACATTCAAAAATATCAAAAGTTTAACCTGTATTATTAAATGCACATTAACAAAGTATTACTTTATGAAGCACTATGTATGATTGCCGGGTAAATATGACGTCCCGCCATAGATTTCTATATTATACTAGATCGCTAACTTACTTACATGGTGGGGATAAGACAAATTGAAGCCAAAGATATGCCGCTATTTGTGACATGGAAAAATCGTACCAACTTCACAGTGCATTCTTTTACGAAATAAATGTTAAAAATACAGGGTGTCCCGTAATGCTTAATTAATATTTCAAGGCGTGAAAGAGAATGAAATTTTGAACTAAAAGTTCCTTTTTCAATTTTGGCTCAGACCTTTATTTACAGAGTTATTA
>NW_012026843.1:51042-56423 GCF_000956235.1 Wasmannia auropunctata | reverse complement strand
GGTTAATTTCTCGTACTCGGATGTACGTTCGCGTCCTTACCAGGCATAAAATTACCTCTGTAAAATGTTAATACAAACTGTATACAATAATTGTTTTCGAGAGAACATATAAAATTTAAACAAGCATGTGCGCCCGCAATACCAAACGTCCAATAAGCGTCCATCGTTCGGCCGTCTGGCAGCCATTTTATCCGGCCGAAGTACGCCGGATGTTACTGAGACTGCACGAATGTGACGTAGCAAGTTGCTGCGCAAGAGCTTTCTAAATTCGTCCACCGGATGAGCATACCCTTGTCTTTCTACCATGACAAAGCCTACAATTTTTATTTGAAACTTTTATCCGAAATGCTTTTCCTACAAATTATTTGCAAGCAAGTAGAAGAGTGGAAACTCTTTCTTATTGTAAACATAAATAATAAGAAAAGTAATGAAACCAACTTTGACCCCAAAGCCATCTCTATATTATTCAACCCCCAGTCCAAAAAAATACTAATAATTATTTCACTCTCAAGCGTTATTTTAAATAAAAGTTCTCATTAAAAAATCAAAAGTTGACCTCTAAATAATCTTCAGGAGTGTCTTCACGGTCACAGTAAAGGTCATTATTTTATGTACCATTTTACATTCTACAACTTTTGTCTGAAACATTTTTCTCAAAATTGCTTTGCCTAAAAGCTATTCGCATGCAAAGATTCGTTTTGAGAAACACGGTATAAAATGGTAACTTTGAGGTTTTATAACTTGCCAACAAAGAGTATGCTCCATTTGAAAGTTTCAGAAAATTAGTGTCTCATGGTTTACTATCATTTATCACCAAAATAAAGTCCGGAATCGAGGGCGAGAATACAGGGCATTTTTGGCCTGTTTTTAGGATCACTCTTTATTGATTATTGTGATAAATATTATCACATGCTGGTAGTCGAATGGTAAGACACCCGTCCAGATAACAGGGAGGGCAAGGTTCAAATCCTGGCTGAGGTAATATTTTTCACAATAAATAAGTTATTTTACAGGATTTAAAAAAAATACTCATTAGCATTAAATTATTAAATTGCTTTGTTAATTTAATTGTGATATTATACACTCCAGATTCTTGTCAGTTTAGAACTGTGTTTTAAGACCGACAAATATTTAATGCATAGTTTGTTTGAACTAAAAATTGTAAGATTCACATATAAATACAATTAAGTGAATTTAACATTCGTTTCGATCATGTTGACATTTTCTCATCTTAATTGTTTGAACATTTCATAATCGATTCATATTAATATTTATAAAATTAACATATATTTATTTATTAATAATTTTTTAAATAAATAATGAGCAAGATTACAACTTTCTGTTACTAAGAGTCATGACTTTGATAACACATGTCAAGGTTAAGTTCATTGAAGCTAAATATATTAAATTATCCTATATTCTAATAAAAATTATGCAATTACATGTTTTTTTAAACGTAATTATGTTTTCTTTACCTCAATTGATTTTTGTTACTCTGTACATAAACGTATTAAGATGCGGTTATCGAAAATATAATAATTTATGAGATATTTTATATTTTAATTCAAAATATGCTAGAATAAAGTATAAAGTATTTCAAAAACTGTTGATTTTTTTATATGCATCATAACTAAAAGAATTATGTTATCTAAAAGAAATCATATAATTTCATTTTTAAGAATGAAAATAATCTTCATGTGGCCTTAAAAAATCAATTCTTTTCATAAAATTTTATTATTATTTCCTCCATTTTTGTGATATATAAATTTTGTTTGAAATATTCTTGCCTATCAAATTCAGTTTTCGAGATATTCGGTCGGACTTGAATAGAATATCGTGTATGTAAAAAGTATTTAATAATAAATGCATGTTTATAATAATTTATGTCTATTTGATCATACAAAAATATAGGAAAAAACAAAATATTCATTTTTTAGCTTGTGACGTGGCCATTCCGCTACCGCGGAGCAGCGTCCCTCCCTCGTCACAAAGCGCGCTTACGCGTTCAAAGCCGGGCAAGGAAGAGCAAAAAAACCCGAAATCACCAGGGGGTCCCGTGTAGCGCGTATAACCGAGTGTGTTAATTCTCAATTCTTTTATATGTAATTTGTGGCGCCTTATCAAGCGTTCGCGGAGGATGAAACTGAGGAAGGGCTGTCGTCATGGGAGTATTGCGGATCATCCTGGAAGAAGGATCCAGGAGACATATTTTCGGGAAAAGCAAGGGCTGATAGCGCGGCAGAGACAACGCTGCGCTCGTTTGGCGAGACGACGGAGCAGACTGTCGCGACGACGCCGAGAGGCCGCGATAGAGGACGCGAGACCGTAGTAGTCGACGGCGGTCGGGCCCAAATCTACTTAGCAGCGTGGAAGAGTTACCCAGGTGACCTCCACCTAGATAAGACATCGTGGGCATTGCGCGGAACTAATCAAAATTGGGGAGTAGTGGCGAGAAATCGGGAGCCGCAGGAGTTCCCTCGTAGGATTCGGCGTTGTCCGTGCCGGGCCACACGGCCAGCGATAATTGGCCGCGACACCGCACATCATTCTTACGCGCCCCCTTAAGATCCGTCTACAATGAGACTAGTAAGTCGTAAGAAATTGACCAATCACAGTCGATTATTCTTCTCATATTCGACTGTGATTGGTCAATTTCTTACGACTTACTAGTCTCATTGTAGATGGACCATTTGAGGGGGCTGACCTATCGACCGCGCTATCGATCGCGATCCCGTCCTCTCTCTCTCTCTTTGGTAATCTTCGGACCGAGGTGGACGTTCGAAAGCGAGTGAACGAAAAAAAGTTTCCCGGCCCGGAAGCAGAGGCCCGTCAGAACAAAGGACGAGAGAGCTGAAGAGGCCGGTGAAGTTGCCTTTCGTGTAATTCGGTAAAGTCTCGAACATGTCGAAAGAACTGCGCTTGTGCTTTGGAATCGCCGTCGACAGGCAATTAGTGCTAGCGTTCGTTGGCGCATCGTGAATTCGATGAAAAGCGGCATGCAGGCGACATCAAGAACGAGAAGCCTTCTCCTCGTATATCGTAGGCAGGAAAGCATCGTCATTCATGGGACGTGCCCCTGAAGATCGTATCGGAACCGCCGAAAGAGCATTTGTGTTGCGTCAAGAACCCGCGCTTCCAGAGTGTGAAGTAGTGTGCGTGCGTTTTGTGCGACGAAAGTGAACGTTTCGGCAGCGGCCATTACTCGTCGAGTACATCGCGTCCGTTTTGGTACGCGCTCTCAAGTGAATATCGTGTCGTATGTAACTTTGTGTAATTGCCTTATTATGCTCTGAAGAAGCGTATAACCGTGTGTTGCGTCTTGTCGTGTCATATCGAAATTCGAGTCATCAGTACTCCGATTTTGTAACTTTTAACGACAATTCGGTATCGTTATATTGTCTTTGCGCAGCTTTTTTACCATATCTGCGCAACGACAATATAACGATATCGACACTGTCGTTAAGAATTACAGAATCGGTACTGGCGTTTTACGTTATCGCGTTAAACTTCAAGTAATTTTGCGTTGTACTATATCGTAGCGCGCGGAACTAGCGTAATGATGTGTCGTGATTCTGTCTTCGCGTTGTCGTGCGTCTCAGAAGATTGCGTCTCTTTATCGTCCCATCGTGTTTTCGCCACGGAAGAAACTTTTGTATCCTTGCGTTGCGATCCCGTGCGCGTATCGGACTTTATATTGCATTTCGAACAATGTCCTTCGTATCGCCCAGCAGTGGCGTATCGCGCCGAGAGTGCATGACAGCCCCACATGTAAATTAACGTCTACGAGACATCGATTTTAGTGACAAACAGTTTGTGCAATAAAGCGAATGAAGCGTATTCGCGTAACGTATCGCGTCACTAGCGTACGCGCCTTCGAGAGAATTCTACGATCTGACCGTGATAAGATGTGCACGTTGCTGAGACGTTTCCTTGTCTCTACGAAGTTAGCCCCCCCACATTTAGAATTAAATAATTTCGACAGTTGTGCTGAATTGTGCTAGGTTTGTGCTACATTTTGCTAGAATATTAAACCCGTAATGTGAAAAATGCGTCAAAAAATAAAAAAAAACCATTTTTTAATCAGCCCCCCATTTTCGTTTTTTTTTTTTTCAATTTTCTCAATTGTGCTAAATTGTGCTAGGTTGTGCTAACATTATACTCAAGTTTTACTTCAAATAGTGATAACAAAAGAAGTTATAATAAAATAATTTTATACGATTCTACATACAATTAACATTTATATTCGCATTAGTTATCTTAATAATACAAAATTGCATATTTAAATTGCGCTAACTTAGCACAAGTCAGCCCAACCTTCGGATTCTTCAAAATAACGATACACAGATAACGGATATTTCTTCCCATCTTTGATTTTTCTGTCACATAATTTGCTACTTATCGATGCAAAATTCCTTTCTGCGGCCCTCATTACACTATTTATTGCATTTCTTGTTTTTATTTTATTTTTTCGCTATTTATATTTTTTACATTTTAAATGTTTTCCGTATTTTATATTAAGTGTACTACGATTGTGAGAAATAGCTTCCCAGAATATTGCTGACCATTACGAATTTCTTTAATAACTATTACCATTCGGGTTGGAATAGAAAGTACTGAAGAGGTATAAAGATACGGTCCACTTGAGTTTTATTGTTTAAAAATAGTTGTATAATTAAAAATAATTTCCAGTAATATACATATACTTTTTAATTTTTTGTAGTGAAATTTCTTTCATGTCGTATTGAAATATACAATACTATTACCACTTATGTTATAATGCATAAGACTAAAAGATAGTACCACTTGGGTTTTATTTGGTAATTTGGTATTATTTTTCGAGATATACCTTCCGATATTGATTATTCTAATCAATATACTTGAAATAATATTTTGATATCACTTTTTCTTTATGTTATTATTTTGACTTTTTTTGTTTCCACCATTGTATTCTTTTACTATAATTACAATAGGTATATTTGGAATAATATTTTGATTTCACTTTTTTTTGATGATATATTTTTGGTTTTTAAAATTGAATTTTTTTTAAAATCATGTATACATTAAAAATAACACAACTTGGACTTTATTTGTTTAATTTGATACAACTGCTTCTTTCGAGGTATATTATTTACAAAATAAGTTTTCATAATCGTAATATACATGAAGATATAATGCAATTTGGTTTTTTTTTAATTTAACAACAGTTTTTTTTTTGTATTATACATTTAAAGTAATACTTCTAAGGTTTTATTTTTTTACTTTAATATCGTATTATATATTGAATATATTGCTACTTAGATTTTTTTTTAATACATTTCTTTTCGAGGTCGTGTTATACATTTAAGATAATACAAAGGTTCATTTTTTTAATTTCATAAAAC
>NW_012026843.1:50520-50992 GCF_000956235.1 Wasmannia auropunctata | reverse complement strand
CTTAATTGTTACTTAGTTTTAAAAAAATTAAAATACCCAACCTTGCAGATAATGACGATGCACCAGCGATTTTATTTGAACGCAATTTACACGATGAATTATTGCATGGAAATATTAACACAAAAATTGCTACATGGGCCCTTTGGAATATTACATCGTTAACACATAAGTGTATAGATGAGCTATTACTAATCTTAAGAAACGAAGGTCATTTAAGTCTTCCAAAAAGCAGCAAAACATTATTAGGTACTAATAAAGCAGTGTCTAATATTCGTCCTATGTTAGGTAATAGTGAAAAATACGGGCTATTTAATTATTTTAATATTAAAGATACTTTAAAAAAAATTATATCTCCCGATATTTATACTGCAGAAGAGATATTATTAATGATAAATATTGATGGTGCATCTATTCATCAAAGCTCCAAAAAGCATATTTGGACTATATTAGGTCTAATATATCATCGAGAATA
>NW_012026843.1:46452-47645 GCF_000956235.1 Wasmannia auropunctata | reverse complement strand
ACATATGGAGGCGAGTGAAGGAGGCGGCCAGTCGAGCTGCGTTAGTCTGCGTCTGTCTGAATTAATTTTTTTCTGCGTGTGCGTGCGGTTTATGGATAGGCACAACCAAATGTTTTTTCTCACTGGCGGCAAAGGGAATATTGCCACCGAGCGCGCGAAGAGACCTAACTTTTGGATGGTATTGTCGCGAGTGTACTACCTTAACAAAAAAAACTATTTAACAATCGAAAATTAATTATAAATGAGTTACCGTTTTGAAAAACGTCACTTTTTCGAAGAAAAGCTACCATTTTTTTGTTATTTCATGAAATAAAGTAAAACTTGCGTGATTCTTTGTTAAAATGATATACTTTAATAAAAAATTATTGTTGCAGAAATGCAAAGTAAAATATTTTTCCTCATAGCCAGAAGTTGGAATATTTTCTGTTCGTTTAATAGTAATTTGAATCTTTTTAATAAATTTTTCTAAAAATAATTTTAATGAAAATTAGATATTTTAAGAACAAATCTTGTCAATTTATAAATGAATTATTAATAAAAACCGTTTATATAATTAAAATTATATTAAAAAGTACTGTTCATATTATCATGGAAGTTAAAACAGAGAGAACAGATGGAATAAGATTATATATACAAATGTTTTATTTATTGTTATTATTGTTATTATAATGTAAAAAAGTAACATATTACAATGTTTATAACGTAATGTAAAAAAAGGGACATATTACGATGTTTATAAATGTATAAAACGCTAAAAGTAGGTACCGATCTGGCAAACACTATTTTACATACCAGTGCGAATATGCACCACGACGAACTTGCAAAGTCCATATCTCATCAATCTGCACAAGACTGGGGCTGTGCATGTTCGAATCTGACACCTGAGGTTCCAGACATATTTAACGTAGTGGGAATAAGACTGATATCTCTGTGCAAATGCCAGCAATTCGAAAATTTTCGCGGTGCGAATTCGCACTCATGTACCATTTGAAGGTTAAGTATAAGACTGTGTATTTGACTATTCCGGTTATTTCCAATATTGTTGAAAAATTCACAAAATTTTTAAGAATATCTATTTGTAAATTGGCTTATGTGGGCATTAATAAATTGAGCAGATTCATTAGTACATAAAGATCTTCTTTATCATCACATCGAATCATATCAGAAGAACTTTAGATCGGAAGAGCACACGT
>NW_012026843.1:42505-43534 GCF_000956235.1 Wasmannia auropunctata | reverse complement strand
AATAAAGAGAGAATTAGCTCTTAAAATATCTTTAATATTTTATTTTACTTTTAATCACTGTTACACAATAAAGCAATTTTTCAACACTTGAGGATTTACTTAAGAATTAGTAAACTATTTAAGTTTAGTGATATTTATATTTATTCGAGTTTATTTTTTTAAAGCAATATTTTATCAACTATTCATATTTTAAGCCATAAAAGATATTTATAATTGATTCTTAATATTTAAGGCTGTCTTAAACACAGTCTTAAAATGTCGTAAACTAATTATAACAGAGCCATATTAGTATCTTAAAACATTACTTGTAAATATTAGCCAAGGACTAGGAACAGTAGGAACAAGTGACTGGAGGAGCGCGCGCCGGACAAGAGCGATTATTCGATAACTTTAACCAGCTCTTCTGCCAAAATTACTTGTCAGATCAAAATTTGCTAAAGGAAAAAGTTGTTTTTTTAGCACAAAGTATCACGTCCTGTACTCCGAATGCGTCAATTTTGGGACATCTTGTATAAATATTAAGGATGTATGTGATGTATCTCAAAACATTACGAAAAATATAAAATATTTTACAGATTGTTCTGTTAATACATCTGAGCAACTGCAAAATTTGAGCATTGATTCTCTTATTGGTTTAAAATTGTTTAATTTTTTATTTACTCTTAATTCTTATATAAAATCGCGTCTTGGAGTATTTATTTGCAAATTTGATAAGAAAGTAGCATTAAAAATTAAATAAAATTTTGTATACATGTAACTCTAAAAAATATTTGTGCAAAAGTTAATTTAGATCCATTTACTTGTTTAAAAGTTTAAATTTAAATAAAATTTAATTTAAATAAAACTACAGCAAAATACGAATATACGCTGCATAAACCATTTTATCTATGCGACTTGACAACATTTACAGTAAACATTTGTGACATCTGTCATTTGAATAGGAGAGGTTATTGTCGATACTTTTTAATTTTTGGCGACGCAAATAGTTATTTTCATGTAATACTTATTTTCCTTTTCAACGATATTTAT
>NW_012026843.1:37455-42455 GCF_000956235.1 Wasmannia auropunctata | reverse complement strand
TGTGCTCTTCCGATCTTACTTGTCAGGTCAAAATTTGCTAAAGGAAAAAGTTGTTTCTTTTAACACAAAGACTTTTATTACGTTTTGTACTCCTAATCCGTGAATTTTGGGACACCCTTATAAAAATTTTCAAGATGGAGAAACAAGAAATGCAGTTTATATATCAGTACATTATATTGTACAATAAAATAAAGAACACAGATTACATTAAATTCACTTCAATCACTTAAAATCACTTTATTTAAAAGTACACCGTACGATACACATACAATAGAAATGTCAATATAATACAATCAAAGAAATATATATCAATAAAATTATTATACCAAAAAAATAATATATTTTATTATTAAATTCAGAAATTCTTTTTTGTATCGTGTAAACTTCAAAGTACGGTAACGCAAAAAAAAATTATCATATTTGTAACAAATGGGGTTCTTTTACAAATAGATTGTTTTGAAAACACTACGCATTGTCTTTGGTCTTTTAAGTTCTCTACCAATTTAAAAGAAAAGTGACCGATATGGGTCACTTTTCTGATATGGCTGATATGGGTACTCTCTTGATATATGCTAGGTTGTCGGTCAAACATTACAATTATAAATTGACAATATTTTTCGAATCAGTCTGCTATAAATCTGCGCGTGACAGTTTTTTCTCACCCACCTCTTTCCTTTACTTTTGAACGTCACCTACCTTAAGTGACATTTTTTTGGAAGAAAAAATAAAATAAACAGATTACATTTTTTTTTTTAATTCAATCACTTAAAATCACTTCATTTAAAAGTCGATAAATCGACTTTCCGCTGTTAGGGGTTAATATACCCGGAGGACCATCACATCTAAAAACTTTCTATAATAGAAAGACTTATTTTTTAAGGCTTAAGTAGCATACATCTGTATCTTTTCTTGTGTTTATATAAATTGTTACGCACGAACACTTTGCGAGGCTTATATGCTCTTTTGTTGGTTTTATTTACGTATTTTTTAGTTAATATGCAAATACGCATAGTTAATATACCCGAAAGACCACATCTAAAAACTTTAATTCCGTAATAGAAAAACTTATTTTTTTTTGTTAATGTGTAGATATACATTTATCAGTCTTATAAAATCAGCTTTAATTTTTTTTAAGAAAAAGTTAAATAAAAATTGTTAATAACTATCAACAATTTTAAAAGCTATAAATATTAATTAATAAGCTAAAGTATAGCAGAACATGAAATAAAATTTCTGTATATTGTAGTGAGATATGCTGGAAGTATAACTCAACTAAATTCAGAGCATCTAGTATATATACGAAACTGGTAGATTGAGAAATCCATAGTTCTCTCTCTATTATGTGATGCTGCATGTAAACATGGTTAAGTTTTTTTTTACATCTGTAAGTAATCCACAAAATACAGTAAAAGAACGACACATATAATACAGCCAGGGGTCGGTAAAATAACTAATACAACTTATTTAAAATAACAAATATAAAATAGATTCCAGAAACTTATATAAAATAAAATATCGCAGGGGCCAATAAAAAACTGATAGGACTTATCTAAAATGAAAAATATAAAATAAATTCCAAAAATATATTTAAAATATTAAATAAGAAATAGATCAGAAGAAATTATTTAGAATAATACTAAATAATTCTTTTACTTTTTCTTATTTAATTAAAATACATATTTTAAATGTTTTTTTAAATACGACCGATCCTTGATAAGCAGAAGTCGGTAAAGTAACTGATATAACCTATTTAAAATATAAAAATAACAAATATAAAATAGATTCCAGAAACACGACTTATTTAAAATGAAAAATACAAAATAGATTCCAAAAACATATTTAAAATATTAAATATAAAATATAGATTGGAAGAAACTTTTTAAAATAATAAATACTAAATAACTCTTTTACTTTTTGTTATTTAAAATACATATTTTTAATAATATTATTTTAAATACGATCGACCCCTGAATACAGCACATAAACGCGCTAGAAATAAGAGCGTTTGGACTTTGGAAAAAAAAAATTTCCAAGTGTTTAAAGAAAAGTCTGTAGGAAATAATCTTACAACCATTCGATATTATTGTTGTTTGTGCAATATTCCACAATATAAGTTTACGAATCACGACGAAATATCTGAAAATGAAAGAATTAAATTTCTGTTAGACAAACCAATTTCAACGACCCTGTAAATGTTTAACAGTCACTTGAAAGCTGCTCGTTAAACATTGGCTGCGTTCAACAGAAGAAGCGGCTTTACAACTGTTGTAAAATTCTTTAATACGATTGGTTTATATATTTAAATATTTTAAATCTATGAAGAATTAATGGCAAGAACTAATCATGTTGAAGAATTTCACAACAATTGCAAAACTGCTTTCTCGGCTGAACACAGTCATTAATTCGCAATTCTTTTATGTAATTAAAACAATAAAAATAAACTATAATAAGATTTTACTTGAAAGATTGTTTAAAGAGAAAATAAAAGTATGAACAGTAATAAAATTTTGTTTTATATACATAGTTTTTATATATACATATATACAGGGTGTTCAGTAAATTGTCTGTAATATTTCGAGATTCGAAAAAAGAAGGAAAAAGGGTTATATAAACATTGGTCCGGAAATAAGTCGTTTCCGAGTTATAATTATTTTTATGTTAAAAAAAGTAATTTATTTTTCATAATTATAATAATTAAAATAATAATAATTATAATTAGTCATAATAATTTATTTTGTACCCAGGATTCATCACGTGGAGGCATAGTCCGCTTGGCATCCCTGTTTATATTTTTAAATTTTTATTTTTTTTCAATTTCTCGATGTAAATACGATTACATTATTTTTAGAATGGAGGAGAAACATAAACAGATATTTAAATCGAGTTTGGTTAATCGAATATTAATTGTAATAGTTCGGAAGAATCCAAATATTTTTCAAAGAATTCGGAATTCCTTTGATAAAAGAATAAGAGAGCCTGTATTCGTGCTAAAGATGGTCATTTGGGAACATATTATTTACTTTGATTTAAATACCTCTTTATGTTTATCCTTCATTTCAAATAACGTAATCGTATTTACAGAAACAAATATTTAAAAAGAGGGATGCCAAGCGAACTATGTCTCCATGTAGTGAAAAGTTCTGGAAAAAAATAAATTATTATGATTAATTCTGATCATTATTATAAATTATGATTATTATTATTACAATTTTTTAAACACAAAAGTGTTTATAACTCAGAAACGACTTATTTCCGGACCTATGTCTATATATACAACATTTTTTCCTTCTTTTTCGGTCCCGAATCACCTCTCGAAGTATTGCAGGCGATTTACTGGACACTGGACATATATACTTATTAAAATATTTAACTTCCAAGTATTTTAAATATTATTAATTTAAATTTTTTAATATTATAATTAATTTGAATATTAAAACATAATTTAAATATTATTTTATTATGTCATTTAAATATTTATATTTTCAATATTATTCTCTTTGTTAAATATATTGCAATATTCTTTTTCGAGAATTATTATAGTTTTATTTTAGCCGTTTTTTTTGACAATTCGTAACCTCAACATTTTCGCATTAGGATTTTCGTCTTTAGAATATTCCAAAAAATTCACACTTAAAAGGAAATCCGATAGTTTTGGGACACCCTGTATAGTTTCAAATTGTCAAAATAGTGGTTCACAAGAGAATAACTTCGAGAATTAGAAACGCAAAATAATAGTAGGGCTATTTATTGAACCATATTTTTTTTATCCATATATTTTCTTGGTCCATCCAAAATTTTTTTTTGTACAATATACAATCGAACCTCGATAACTCGAAAACCGACTCGAAAAACTTACTTTAAAATCCATTATAAATTATAAACTCTAGTACAAAGCTTCTGTAATTTTCATAATGTTAATTCTCTTTTACTCGAACTTCGATAATGCGAAACCTTTATAACTTGAAGATTTTTATAGCTGGTCCCTTGAGATTCGAGTTATCGAGGTTTGACTGTATAACCTAATATAGCTAATCCTTGCGGGTTTATATCTTTATCATCTATTATCTATAAAAAGAGAATTGTATATTATTTCGAAAACATTCAATAAATATTAAAAGTTAAGTACATACTTCAAAAGAGAGATATCACAAATAAATACAAATATTTATTACATATTTTTTTAATTTCCTAAATTACATTATTCTGTATATACGCATTTAGAAGACATACATTATTTTAACAATATTTACCAAATATATGCAAAAGTGCGGAAGTTTTCAATTATTAATTTCAAGTTGTTCTTTGAGATTATATTCAATGAAACCTACATACGCACGCGATCTCTCTCGAAATTAACCGAATCTGCAGATTAATAAGACGTAGGCCTTTTAAGTTTTTTATCTTGGTCTTTGCTTATGGCTTACTATTTAACTGCTTACGTTTTTCTATGCGCTAGGACTCTAAGCAATTATAGGCCAAATTATTCGTTGTTTATTTTACTTTTGATATTAGAACGTATTTACAACTAAAATTTTACTTAAAATTAACCAAATTAATTTAACTTTTTATTTTTTTGGTTTTTTTTTGGGAGCTCTGTACAGTCGAAATATTTTTAATAAACATTTTATTTATTAATTAAGATCATAAACGCCAACACAGTACAAAGCGGATTTTAGTGCTTTCATATAATATAGTGTGAATCTTACAATTTTCGGTTCATATAACACCACATGGCCGCAAATCGCATGCATCTCCGCAGATCCGAACCAAGTAGTATGTATAATATCACAAATTGCCATAGGCAATCTAATAAATCGATGCTCAAAGCATCTATTTTAAGTCCTGTGAAATCTTCCCATCCTCGCGACATCAAATAAATGCTAACTTGCATCTATACGAATCTGTAAAGAATTTATTGCGAAAAAATATCACCTCATGTTCTCAGCCAGGAACGTGGAAATCCGGGTTCGTTTCCTGGCTGAGAAAGATCGGAAGAGCAC
>NW_012026843.1:22790-37435 GCF_000956235.1 Wasmannia auropunctata | reverse complement strand
ACATGAAGTGATATTTTTTTGCAATAAATTCTTTATAGATTCGTATAGATGCTAAGTTAGTATTTATTTGATGTCGCGAGGGTGGGGGGATTTCACAGGATTTAAAACAGATGCTTTGAGCATCGATTTATTAGATTGCCTATGGCAATTTAATTGTGATATTACATACTTGGTTCGGAGCTGCGGAGATGCACGCGATTTGCGACCACGTGATGTTATATAAACCGAAAATTGTAAGATTCACACTATAATATTATATGAAAGCACCAAAATCCGCTTTGTATCGTTGGCATTTATGATTCTTAATTATTTAATATTTCACGGTCTTTCCTGATAATTATTTATTTATTATTTGAAATTTATGTTTATATAATTTGAATTATTGATAAAATGATTAACTAAATTTGTTTGTTTCGTTTAACAATATTGAAAACTATTTTATCACTGAGTTACTTAAGATCCCCGACCGTTAACCTTTCAATTATGAGCATTAGTCTATTTTTTTTATTCCTTTCTTCTGGCTCATTTTTGTCCGTAATTATGCAAAGTACGATAGAGCGATGGAATGTAGGATAACAGTGCAACAGCTAGGGGTCCATTTCCATACTGTACACTAAATTAGAGACTACACCTCTCGTGTCCTTCTATAAGAAGGCCCTGTGCTTGGAAATGTACGCGCGCGAATACTATGTTGCAGTATGCATTGTGCATAATGGGTGAAAAGGGGAGAGAGCCGAGAGAGGCGGTGCCTGAACGAAGCGTCGCTGTCGTCGCGCGGCCGCTGATTGCATTGTGAGCAACATGGCCACCAGTTCGCGAGAAATCGTGATCGCGTATATGTCGGGCAACACTCATGTATGGACTTTCCTTAGCAGATCGTTAGATGTCGCCGTACGTGCTTTAAAATAACTGAGTCGAGTTTGCTTCTGCTTGACACTGTTCTCGTTAGTCTCGCGAGAATCGTAGGTTTGATATTTTGTATCGCCGACGGCATACAGTCATCGGCGGGGCGGGGGGAGCGGAGGGGATGGGATAGTGATCGAATATTGTGACATTGATTGAATCAGAAAGACGAAATAGCAATACTGCCGAATTTTCATATCGATACTGTATTATAGTGCATAGCGATAATCCATTAATCCTACATCGAAGCAATCGAACATCGTGATATCTTCATGCATGTAATTAATTCCTGCCAATTAAAACAATTGATTCGCTATAGAACTTTGAGGACACGAAGGCTTGGAGAAGTAGGATTGTGCGATTTATTCCTTTAGCAAAATTGATAGTCGTGATAGTATTAATGGTCAACACGGAGTGATTTTATCCTTGGGATTGTGAGTTCTTACTAAAAATTTTACTGAATTTCTAAGGAGAGATGTATATATACGTATTACTCATAAAAATTTTCGACTGGAATTTGTGATGTGCACCATTACCGTTAAGTGAATTGATTAGTGAAACGGCGTTCTAACCTTTCATTGTCGCGTTATTATAGCATTATGTTGAAAGTAGCCAATATCTACTATCGCAATCATTTGCTTTATTATTTCGTGAAAAATTTCTAAAAGAGTTCAACACGAAGATCTTTTGAACTCATTTATAGGAATAGACATTTCAGACGCTGTTTCACCCAAAGAGAGTGGAGCAGCCGCTCCCAACAGCCCATGCTCTCCTGCTGAAACAGACGCAGCGGCAGCAATAGTAGCGCCATCGAACGAGCAACAAGAGCAGCAAACACAGCAATCCTACCAACATCAAACGCAATACCAACAGCAACATATAGCTGGAAATATCGCAACCGCTGCATCGCACGTTGCTGAGGACAGTGGAGCTCCCTGTGAGATGCGGAGGACACCACCGCAAACTAAAGGTAAATTTCTTTTTTTCTGTTCGAATGAAATTACACAATTTGTGATATGCAATTATGTACTTTTCTTGTAAAGTAACTATGTGTTTTCTTTACATCAATTAATTTATTTTATTATTCTATGCATAAAAATATTAAGAGTTGATTGTCAAAAAATCAATAATTTATGCTATATTTTATATTTTCTATCAAAATAGGACAGAATAAAATATAAAATATCGTAAATTATTTATCATAAAAAATTATCTTTTAAAAGAAAAAAGAGGCTCAAGTATTATGTACTCTTCAAAAAATAACTATTGTGTAATTTCTTTTGAAAAATAAAACTCAAGTAGTATACGTATCTTTGTATTTTAATTCAAGAATTTTCCTATTCTAAGTGGTAGCTTTAATTCTTTAATTTAAAAAAAAATTAATATCACAAAATTATACCAATTAAAAAAAATTTATGTACGTTATATTATCTAAATCAATCCAAGTGATTTGTATTTTCGAATTTAAGAATAATTCTGTTTCAACCTAAATGATAGTATCTTTTTGTTTCCAAGTATCAGAAATATATATTATAAAAAACTTGACGCTGCTGTCTTAATATAATTATATGGATGTGATTATATGGATTTTCTCTAGGCGCTCTAGCGACACCAAGTTTTTTTATGTTAAATATTTTTGATATTTGGAAAATAAAGATATTATCTTGAATTAAAACATATTTATTTTTAAGTAGGATTACAAGAATATATATATATATCATTTGGATTGTGTTAGGCAATATAACATGCATAAATGTTATTTTAATTGATGCAATTTGTTATATTATTTTATTAAGAAAAATTGAAGCTATTATTACTTGGATTGGAAGAGAAAGACTCAAATGAGAAAACGAAGATATATATCACATTTGGGTTGTATATTTCAAAAACAAAAAAACATTATCCCTTCAATTTTTTACAAATATAGTTGTACAACAGTTATTTTTGAAGAGTGTGTACACTTGACGTCCATTTTATCTTTTCTTAAAAAAATGTAATTTTTTATGGTATGTGATTTGTTGTTAAACGTCTGAAAACATGGAAAATAGCTTAAAAATAGGCTTCTTCAAACAGTAAAATATCAGTTCTGGAGAAAATAATTGAAATAGAGAAAATCATAATGGATATGTTTTAGTTTTCGTAATCGATTTACCTAAAAACCTCAACTAAAATAACATTAAAAAATAAATATTTAAATAAATAGTATTTCAAATAAGTATTTTTATAAATATTATTTTGAACAAAATAATACTTACTTTATATTTATTAATGAATGAAAAATTATATTTTAGTTCTAATTATATAATGCAATATAGAATTTTTTAATACACACGGTACAATAATTAAGTTTTCGAACTAAAGTCATAAAAAATACACAAAAAAGATTGAACATATTTATTGATACCATATTCAACATAGTTTCCGGTCACTTTTGAACAACATTTACATCGTTACAACGAATCAAATGTTTGAGGAAATGCTTCTTCCCTATAATTGATCTCAATTTTCGTCATAATATGTTAGATTAATGATATTCTTAAATCTCGTCATTTTTATTGCAATTTTAAATTTAAGAAATAAAAAAGAATCAATTAACTAAACACAATGAAAATACCCTCATATTGTCAAAAAATCAGAAACAAATTTTTGATGAAATGAGAGAAATTCCTATGTTAGCTATCCGTCGTATTTGCCTGATTTAACGCTGATTGATTTTTTTTTATTTCCTAAATTAAAAATTACAATGAAATTTGGAAGATATTTGAGTCCAATTAATTATGACGAGAAAACTAAAAGCGATTCAGGAAGAAGCGTTTTCTCGGGCATTTGATTTGTGTACAAGTGTAAATATTGTTCGGAAGCGGGCGGTAACTATATTGAATAATGGAATTAATAAATATTTTTTTATCATTTTTTTGTGTATTTCTGGTCTCAATTCATTAGAACTTAATTGTCGTGATAATTCAATAAAGTAATTTATTTTTTGATAAAAAACCAAATTAATATAATAAAAAATTAGAAAAAAAAATTGAATGCTGTTTAATCAACAATAATCAAGCAATTTAATTAATTACATTCCATTGAGGAAGTTCAATTTCATACTTAAAACTTAAAACATTGTAAGCATCAAGCTCAATTTTCGTAATCGTATTTTTGTATTCACAAATATAATTAAATCCATTCTTTGAAAAATATCATCTCAGGAAGTAAAAGTAAAAAAATAAATGATGGAAGGATTTTTAAATAGAATTTTTTTTAAAGAAAAAGATTATTGAACGGTTTAAAAACAAATATAAATACTATAGTAATGTTGCAATAACCAGTATAAAAAATTCAATAAGTATTATGTATGGTACGTAAAAATGCAAATAACTTTTATTTGCTTTAAAAAAATATTTTGCATTTTGATGTACAGATAATAAATTTTCTCTGTTAATAGTAACTCAACTCATAATAATACAATTAATTTTATGTTATTTATTCACTTTTAATAAGAAAACATTCTTTAAATATATTTTTTAATGAATTCGACGAAGTGATAATATTAATCTGACAAAATAAAACAAATGTTCAGTGGGAACAAAAAATAGTATTGCACTATTATACTAATGAGCGCCGCGCTGCCGCGTGCCATGCAGGCACAGACTTGCACGACAGTTGAACATCTCAAATATTTGAACAATGCAACTAAAAAGATTGAATGTGTTACAAAAACAACGCTAGAAGTAAAGGACTATTATCTTAAAGGCATGTCTTCATAGTGTCGCTTGTCACTCATATTCAGCGACAAACAAGTCACGTATGTAATATCATATGCTGATTTCGATTGTCACTTATGTAAATGGATAGTAGCGATAAATGTTTGAATAACATAAATAATAATTTATATTAATAAAGTCTAAAATGTCTTATCAAGAAAGATATTACGAGTGGATTTATCAATCAAGTTGCTGCGATTGTGTACAATAAAAATGAAGAGGATCGACGGCATAGACTAGCAGCTGTATGCATCAGTGAATGTAAATTTAAAAATTATATATATATATATATATATAAAGGTTTTGAATTGATCCATTATTTGAGAAACGACTTGCAGTTCCATGTTCTGCGTATTATTTATGCACAAAATTTTAACCCACAAGATTACCGCGTAAAAGCGACGTCGCTAAAAGTTCGATTCAATCCAACATTTTTTGTCGCGGGCGACAAGAAAACACAAAATTCAATCACGTGACCACTCATCGCTGCGACAAGCAACACCATGAAATTGTACCTTTATATGTTTGCCTCTGGTTGCTAGTCTTTTCTGTTTACCACATTTATATTTATGAGATGTAACTAGCTATTATCTGATTAAACGTCACAGGAACTTTTTTCTTAAATTTAACAAATAGTTCGAATATAATTTCTGTCTCTGTCATTTATATTGATTAGATACAAAACATATGATATTGCAGTGCTTACTAATCACTTAACTTTCAGTTAATTTTTCATACCTAAATAATTCTCGCTATAATTGCAAGATTACTTTTTTCAGTGTACAAGGTATTAAAAAAAAGATGTACTTGGCAGATAGTAACAGAATACTATCTGTTCTCAAAATATGTAATTTTTGTTAAACACCCTATTTAAGAAACAATATTTGAATAAAAATGCTAACGGGTTTATGGTTTTCTCTGTGTCTTGATTCATTGTTAATGTCATGCTATTAATATCTGAATATTTATCAAGATTTTGAAGCTAAACATTATTATTCATATGTATGCGTGCGTGTGTAAATGCATGCGTGCGAAGTAATTTCATCTCGACTAAATATAATCTATTTTGAAATGAGACATGTGAAATATCTATAAAACTAAAAAAATTATTGCTCCTTTTGTTACTGTAAAGTTTACTATTATTAACAATATATATCTATTACGACCGTATATAAGTATTTCATACATAACGAATAAGGAAGGCCAATGCACAGTCATAGCAGGATCTTGGTGCTTCTATTATTTTTTTATGTGATTTTTACATACGTATCCTGCTAGCTTCGACGAAACTGCGTGCCGTTATTTCCAGATTCAACGCAACTCCTGATTGAAACAGGATCGTATTATCACGTATTAAATTGCTAATCAATTTAATAAGTACTTGATGCTCATTTGCATCTAATAAATTCTCCCTCTCCCGTGACGTCAAATAAATGTTAGCCTGCATTTATACGAACCATTCTCAACGAATCTGTAAAGAAATCTATTGCGAAAAAATATCACCTCATGTTCTCAGCCAGGAATCGAATCCGGATCTCCGCGTTTGCTGGACGGGCACCTTTAGTATATTATTATTATCTACCTTTAGTATATTATTATTAATTTTACTATTATTTGTTGAAGCAACTGACATTCCATTATTTATTAATTTGATCGCAATTGATTACTATAATATATTATTAATAAATTCCAATTTACTATCTTTTCGATTTTGACGTAGCCAACAAAGTTTTTATTTTGGGTGAGAGACCGTAGCAATAACAAAATCTTTAACTTTATTTAATTAGCATTATTTAATTATATTATAGAAGCGATTATTCAAATATTTTAGAAAATAGTCTTAACAGCTCATAATATTTTGATATTCGCATATTGTTTCGATATCTAATTCTTTAATATTTTAAAATTATTTTTTACATCAGAAATTCAGATAATGTGCCTCCAAAGAATATTTCTTTTTAGTCTTTTAAAATATTTAAACAATGTGCTATGAGGTCTATATATTTCTTATATTATTTTAAAAATTTAAGAAACAGTGAAATATAATATTTGAAATAAAGTATTTCAGAAATTTTCGATAATAATTCTTTAATTTTTAATAATTTTGTCATGCTGTCATGAAAAGAATTCCACCTTGTTTAAATATTATTTTTCTGTTATAAATAACAAAAGATAATATTTTCCATAAGATGAGTTATATTTAACTAATTTGTTTAGATCAGCAGTATATATATTAAACTGACAGCGAATTTAGTTGGACTCACTAGAATGCACTCATTGTCAGTATAGGTATATTAAAGCCGTTGTATTCTAATTTTAATAAGTAAAATATCTCAAATAATAAAATGCTCAATATATATTTTACTAAATAGTATAATAAAGTTATTAGTAGTACAATAAAGTGTATTAATACGTATAAGTGTATTAAGGATGAACACAACTGTTTTATCAATTGAACGTAATTATTTTCAGATCTTTCAATCTTTTTATTGATTTCACAAAATTATGAATTCTTTTCTAGAATTAAAATATTGATAATAATGGATCCCGACAACTACAATTGGATACAAAAAACGAAAAAAAAATTAGAAAATTATCGGCAATCAACTCGTGACAACATGTGCTGCGTATAAAAGTTTTAGACGTATGAGAGAAAAGTAATAACCGGGATTGCATGAAAGAATAATACTATGCTTTAGTATAAAAGAATGGTATATCTGAAAATATCATTGTATGCTCTCTAAAAGTGAATCAGTGGAATCATCACTGATTTTCAGTATACTTACAACTGATAAACGATGAGTGTAATTTCAATATTGTTTCAGTAATAATATACCTACTGATTGAAACAGTAAACATCATTGAAAGACTGTGAATTTCAGATCTCAATACTATTTGACAGTGAAATTCACTATCTGTGATTCATTGTTTAAATCAGCATATTATTACTGAAATAAAATATTGAAATCACTCACTGTTTATACTGTTGTAAGTACACTGAAAATCAGTGATAATTTCACTGATTCACTTTTAGAGAGTGTATGTGTACGACATTGATATATAGTAGCAGTAAACATCAACACATCAGCATAAACATTTACACACTACTACATCTATATCGCAAGTATATATATATATATATATATATATATATATATATATCAATATGCATAAATCATTGATAAAACAGCGACGTTTTGGATTTTAATCTTCTGTTTAGTATCTCCTTAAGAATTTTGCAGTTTAACCTGTTTCTATATTTATATTTATATTGTGATTTTAGTTTTATACTTGTATTTAAATACATCTTCATTTTGATTTGTATACAACTTTAACGTGCACTAATTGTAAGTACACAGTGCGTCCAATCAGATTCACTATACAGTATTGATGATTTTGGCAAAACAATAATTTTTAAATTGTTGATATCTCATTTTTATTTAAGGGAATAATTTCACTAATACAAAATTAAAGATTAATTTTATCATTATTTCTTATATTAATATAATAATTAAATGAAAAAATTACAGTTATTATACATGTTATTTTATATATTAAAATGTGTTTTTCATTTATTTTATTTAAATTTTTAACAATTAAAGTTTATTAATAATTACTTTCAATTGCCTACTTATAAGTTATAGCTCTAAATTCGTGTTTAGAATTATAAGGATTTATTCAATATATTATTATACCTAAAAATTTTTTTCCTAAATACAAACCATACTATTGTACAAATACAATATATTTCTAAAAGTTCTAAAAATTTCTAAAAGTGAATACTTGTTAAAATTTCAAATTCAACTATTATATGTTTAGATAGTATGTTTTTCTAGTTAAACAATATACAGGTACTTTTAAATTATTAAGTTCTAATATTAATCTGAAACTCGGGTTCTCCTATAGGTCTTCAGAGGTTTGCTAATTTCCTAATGATAAAATCCGTTATTAAATTATTTGCAACTTGAATTAATTGTTTCACGATAATAATATTTCTTTATATCTTGATGTTTCTTTGCAATAGGTTCACACATTAAATTTTTATAATCTAACATAATATTCTTAGTACCAAATTAGAATATAAAGTTTTCAAACGTAATAGAAAATTTATACGAAAGTTATACGAAAACTTTCTTTAATTAATTAACTGCATGTAATACATTTTGCTGTAATTATATTTTTATTGTTCATATTGTGTTTTTTTAATAATAATTTTCCATCTAGTATTATATAAGAGAAATTTTGTTAGCGTTTTGTTAGTGTTTTCAGCAGTTGTAGTTAATTCCTTCCATACTTATTTATTCTAATACTATACATATGACATATCTATAGTACTTGAAACGTTGGATACGACTGATGAATCATTGGATATAACTGATATCCAGATTCGTATTCAGCGACTTTCCAAACCTTAATTTATGGAAATAGAAATTTTTCTAGCTCCCTGTGCTTCAATAATTAAAGTTTGTTCTAAAAATTTGTTGACGACAGTTCATTCTAGTCCCGATTCTGGATCCGTCATCTTGAATTTTTAAAAAGGCCATTCGGCATCAAAAAATAGACATTTTAACGAAAATTTTAAGACCTTTTAAAGTATTTTATCTCAAAAATTGAAGTGGACAGGGGGTGGCCTTTTTGACATAATGCCCTATATGTATATATTATTACATACAATTCATACATATGTGTACGTATTCGTATATGTATGAGAGTCTGTAGTCTTAATTGCTATACTCATACATACAAGATGAGGGATTTATCTTGATACAATTTCTCGAAAAATACGCAAGATAAGAAAAAATGTTTCATACAAAAGTTATATGATATGAAGGAGAACAAATAATCTAAAATCAATTTTAATAAAAATCGATTTTTCAAAGTCATGGAAGTCCCTCTACTTTTTAAAATGGAATGATATGATTTTTTTTTAAATAATATGATTATAATCTATGTGATGTGATTATAACCTCTAATTATTCTAATTATTATTCTGTTTATAAAAGTGTTAAGATAAAGTTATCGAAAAATCAATACTTTATGAAATATTTAATAGTTTATATCATATTAATGCCATATTAATTTCGACATGAAATATGAAATATCTCGTAAAACTATTAATTTCTTGATAATTGTATCTTAATACTTTTATGTACAAGATAATAAGATGAATCGACTGATGTAAAGAAAACACAGTTGCTTTGCAAAAAAAATATGCAATTTTTACTCTTGAATGTGAAGAGAATATCTGTCGATGTGATTGATCATTTGACATTTCTTACTGCTTATGATATCGGCATACGACATATTGTATAACGGATGTGAAACCTTACTATAAAAAGTGTTAAAAGTGTTGACAACGAAATTTTGTCTTGCATGTCATTTCGTTATTATGTATAGTCACCGACTAAAAGATTGCAACACTTTTTATTTTGATGGATTTATTTTGCAATGCAGTTTTGCTTATGGAACGGTTGAACATAATTGGTTAGATCCATTGGTAGGAACCAATTGCTCGGTGAATAGACTATGTTCTGAAAATGATTAACAAAAAATGATTTATAAAAAAAGTGTTGCAACCTTTTAGCTGGTGATTATACTTAATTGTGAAAATGTGACTTGTACTCCCGTACTTACCAAATTCAAATAAAAGTCAAGTATATCAAGTAGGAAGTAAAAATGGATGAAAATATTATTTGAATTTTATACGTAAGAGCATATTTTTCACTCCTTTCAACAGTTGTCAAATCGTTTGTTTTCTTGCCTGGATCCCTATTCTGTACACGCTACCGATGATTGTCGGTGTCGTTGTCCAGCTTTTCTTATAATAAAAAATGCTGCGCAACGACACCGACAATCATCGGTAGCGTGTACAGAACAGGGACCTTGAATAGGCTCCACTTCACGTAAGTATCTTTTATAACTATTTACTACTCGGAGGGGGGGGGGATAATTCCGTCCATTTTTACAAGTTTTTTAAAGCGATCCTATTTTTCTATTTTATCTAAATTCTCTTTATTAAAAAATAGCATGCAAGAAACTTTTAGGTGACATTTCGCTTATGACTTCATGATTCCATTCTAATATGGCCGAGGTGACTAGTTAAGAACTTTAAAAATGTGAAAGTAGTTTTAAAATTGATAAAGGCATTATTGTGGGATTTTGATTTAATTGGGAAACTGTCTTGCAAACAATTATAGAATATAATATACAAGGTGTTTCTTAAAATTTATGGGACAAAAAAAACTTGGCGTTACTTACAATTAATAATGTTAAAACTTTTTTAAAACCGAGTTTTATTAGGGAGACCGGAAAGCAATGTCATTTCTGCGCATGTCGATATTCGTTTGTCATTTATCAGCTCATTGTGTACTTTTAAGATTAGATTGACTTGTTTACTCGTAAATAATTAAATCTTAAATTTTTTTTGCAATTTATGGTGAAATGGCCAATCAAATACCAGAAGAGGTGAGTTTCACAAGGGTAGTAACGCAACAGTTGCTACCAAAAACATTTGCGATGTGTATCCAAGTGCATTAGACGTTCGTAAATGCCAAAGGTGGTTTTCTAAGTTCAAATTTTGATCTTTCCATCTCCAGATATTTTGCTCAAAAACTAATTGATTTTTATCGATCCGGCATTGAAAATTTGCACACTAGATGGCAAAAGGTTGTTGATAACGAGGGTGATTACATCATTGATTAAAAATAAAAACTTGTTAAAAATTTATCTGAATTTAATGTAAAAAACTACATTACTTTCCGGTCCCTCTAATACGATAATTAAATTATTTTTAAAAAATTGGGATCAAGGAATGATAGGTTTCATATAAAAAAATCATTCTTTAATCAAGGAATCTGTGTTTGATGCGTCTTTTTTAAGGAGACAGGAGGATCCTTGACCGCCTGTAAAATAGACAACCAATCTATTTTTTTCAGCATTACGCGTGACGTCTAACAATATTAATACATGTTCATTGATTTAATTCCTGCTTTTTTGTTTTTTGTAAAAATAAAAATACAATATTTAGCTTAAATTGTTCCCAACATTTTACATTTTATATTGTATACGATTGTAATCAACTGTAACGTTTTTTAACTATATTTAGTAAAAACCGGATGATTAATGCGCAGATCGACATACCGGAACGATGCTTAATTAGAAATTACATTTTCGGAAAGTGACGTGTCGCGTCGGATCGGGTCGGTATCATTCTCTGCGGTGACTCCGAAGACGGAGACGTGGCGACACAGTCGCTCAAACGGCCGCGTAAGCGAACGGTCACGGCCGCTTCCTCTTCTCCGTATGTGCCCGCCTTCGTTGCACAGTGTAGCATAGCTAAGCAGTTAACCGCAACCGCGGCGCTGTGATACGTGTACCAGCGGCATTAATGCGACTGCAGTTCGTCGATTCAGAGATCCGTTTTTCTTTGCGCAATTAACTTCCTCTCGCGATAAATCGATCGACCACGTGGCTAAGCGCGTGTTTTCAACTTGACTCTTCTATGACTGTGCGCATCGTGCGTGTCGCATTGGTCCATGAACACGTAAACCAAAGGTAAATCTTGAACCGACATTCTCGCTTAATCGACGAAGACGATCAGAGAGAAAGAATGAGATACAAAGAGGCAGCGCGAGAGGAAGAGCGGCATCGAGAAATATAGGATACCTAAGGAAGGAAGGAGAGAGAGAGAGAGAAGAGTAATTGAAGAAAGAGAGGGAGGAGAAAGGAAGGAGGGAGAGAGGGAGAATGCTGACTAGCAAGTACGTGGAACACGTTTGCGTTCACTGGCTACGTTGTTCATCGACATCAATAGAGTGATCGTACTTCCGAAAAAAATCTAGCTCAACGACGAAGCGCCACCATTTTGTAATTTGTGGCAAGTACGAGTGTGTGCCTCGTACCCAACGATTGCCAATCGTTTATATGACGGAATTATATGGCAATCAAACATTGACTAATCAGTAGACAATTACGTGCTACGTCGATTTTTTTCGATGCTCATGTTTATTTTCGATGTTTAAAGTAATCGGAAATATTATTGGACTACAATTATTGGCACAAATAATGGATGATCAATTAATTAAAAAATGCATTTAACGTCGCTAATAAATTTAAATTAATTGACTCGGTGACTATTAAATCTGTGACTGTGACTCGATCTTTATGTGTTGAAATAGTGTGATTCTCTGATGAAGTACTTCTCTTCAAATTTGGAAATCAAAAGAAAAAATAGGAATATGAAATGTGTTTTTTACATAGAAAAAATTATGTATTAATAGCTAATTAATAGAAGACTAATTTAACTCTTTGTAGACAGGTATTTTCTTTTGGGATCATTTATTTTTATTTTGTAAATTACTCGATTTTCATGAAACTTGATCTATGAGATGATTTGATAATGCTTCATTCGAATCTGAGATTAAAAATAAATTTAAAATGGATTTATTATGACTGACAATTTTTTAAAAATAATTTAATTATCGTAAAACTCGGTTTTAAGAAAGTTTTAACATTATTAATTGTAAGTAACGTCAAGTTTTTTTTATTTGAAGCTTATCAGTGCTACACAAACAATTAGAATTAAATATAATCGATTTTCAAAGAGGTTCATGCATTTTAGGCGATTTGAGAACCACGCGAGAAACGTTGGATTTTTTTCTTACCCTTACCACCTTTTTTTTTACTAAATTTTACTTACTGAATTCGAAAATTGTAGTTAAAATTAGCCTAGTATCTGGGAAATATTTTTTTTCATATTTTAAACAGAAAAAAGCAACGGTTGATTTTATCACTTTGTTGAATCATATCTACGAGTTTTTCTTTGTTTTTATAAAAATATGTCTCAATATTACCTAAGTCCTCATCGTTTTTTATCAAGGCTTAAGAATCTGAAAGAAGAAGAAAGAATAAATCTTAAGTTACGTATATACACTCAACAGCAAAATTAAAGGATCACCTATTCTGATCGCTAAAAATAGGATAATTTCAAGAGAGTGTAACTTCGTAAAAATCGTAAAGAACGATCGTAAAAGAATGATTAAAAAAGCATTTTAGAACTTAAAGTCTCTACTTTTGAAATTCATAATTCATTAAATGACTTACTGATTCTTCACGAAGCTACACGGATGCAAATAAAGATGCATCAAATCTAAAAATTTTTTGCTAAATTTGCGAAGTTCCATGGAGTGAGATAAAAATCGTATACAAATGTGATTTACAACGTTCGAAAGCGTAATTCTTTACCTTTAATTTGCGCACTGGATTAGCATTGTGTGATTTTTTTTTTGACCGAGTTATTCAATACGAAATTAAAAATAGTTCTTTTTATTTCAATGTTGAGTAACTCGGTGAAAAAAAAAATCGCATAATACTCAACGAGTGCGCAAAGGTAAAGATTCACGCTTTCGAACGCTATATAAGTCGCATTTGTATACGATTTTTATTTTACTCTATGAAATTTCGCAAAGTTCATAAGAATGATCTGTCAAATATCAAAATTTTCTCTAAACTTTGCAAGGTTTCATAATCCGAAATCTCATTAAATTGCACATAAATGTAGTTTACAGTTTTTGAAAGCGTGAATTTTTAGCTTTAATTTGCGCATTCGTTGAGTATTATGCGATTTTTTTTCATCGAGTTACTCATTGAAGTAAAAATGGTCCTTATGTTTCAACATTGAAAACTCGGTGATAAAAAATCGCAAAATCCTCAACGAGTGCGCAAATTAAAGATAAAGATATACACTTTCAAATGCTGTAAATTGCATTTGTGTGCGATTTTTTAATTTATGTCGAAGAACCTTGCAAAATTTGTAACAAAGTGTGTTACATTTTTATTTAGCTCAAAAAGCCTTGTATTATTTGTTTATGTAATCCGATGCACGCGAGTTACTCATTTTGTACATATGAGCTACAGAACTTTTATATCAATGAAATGTTTACGTCAGGTGACAACTGTACAACCCAAAAAAAGTAATTTTGTAAT